>NC_046154.1:133413166-133713166 GCF_011064425.1 Rattus rattus | reverse complement strand
ATGACTACCGAGATAATATTGCTACCTACAGAACTAACGGAAAACCCGATGCATCATCAAAGGGGATGTCAAGGTGGAAATGGGCAAGGAAAAGAAGGAAGAGGAGGGGGATGGGGGAAGATGGAGAGGAACAAGAAGATGGTGATGAGTAAGTTCTTGCACAGTTTTTCTCCTTGTCTATAAATCCCCTTATAAATCCCTTCTTTTAACGAAAAACTGAACTGCAATGCTGTGTAAGATTTGTTTTTATAGTGTCTGGCTTTTGTAGAGTTAGCAGTATTGAGTGTCTTTAGATAGCTCTGTCCCGATAGCATTTTCAGTAGCCACTGACTAATCGTGCCTTGGAAATGGCATGGTTGCTGGTGTACAGTACATGTTACTGACCTGTGGAGTTAGTATCCTCATCCCTCTTTCTGTTCTCTGGAGCTGTTCATATGAAAATAATTCTTTTGTGAACCGGATACTACTTTGCAATTACAAAAGTGAATTGCTGCCATCCCGTTGACATTTTGAATGCTTTTGGATAAATATGAATTTTAATTAGGAGAAAAGTGTGGTATGTACGTACAATAGGGTATCATTCAACTGTTCAGAATGTCAGATGTTCTTCTCCCATGATGTAAGAAGACTTTGAGAGAAGAGAGTGGGAGAAGTAGACCACAGGACAGGGACAAGAGACAACAGGCTGTATGAAAACATAACACAGCCAATTATTTTATACAAATATATGCTACTTCAAAAGAAAGGTATGTCAGTTCTTATTTCTCTTCAAACCATTGGCATTGGATAGAACAGGAAAAGGAAATTCTTTTTCTAAGGGCCTTTTGGGGTGTGGTCTCTGTTGACAATACCTAGAAGCCATTGCCACAGAGAGGGAGAGCCAGAGGATCATGGGAGAAAGAAGTCGCTGGAGTGTGTCACAGGAGAAATCCCGGGAGTTTTTGTGGAGATTAGACTGAGGGAGGGGACCAGAAGCCAAGGTGTGGAAAGGCCACAGAAACCCTGCTTATTTTAATCCATAAAGTGCAAGGTGGACAGGAGAAGCCTAGAGACGTAGGTGCAACTGAGATTAGAGAATCTTGTATTATAGAGATCCATGCTATCTGGTTTCAGAGAAGTGAAGAGAATTGATGCTCGGCTCTTGACACTCGGAGCCTATGGCAGCTTGCTGCAGGCACGGGTAAAGTTAACAAGTCATGGGAAGTATTATACTCTCATCTTGCAGTAAGTAGTCTCTTGAATGGGGAAGCTTCACAAAGTTGACATTTCTGCAGGAATGAATTTTAGTCCCCTGTCTTAATCACTAACGATGTAGTTAACCCCACTCTTCTTATCTATAAATTGGGTTAATAGTCACAATGCCCACAAAGCAATATTCAAACTATGGGGCTCAAATGAGTTATGGGAAGAGACCCTGAGTGCTTCCTGGTAGCCAATAAGCACTAAATACAATTTGCTAATTGAGGTTCATAAGCAACATATGATGGGTAATCTTGGTTGTTAACTTGACTCACCAGATAAGGGGGAACCTCAGGGGAGTTTGGGCTACATAAGAATGGTAGCCAGTCCTGACCCACGTAGCAGTGAACATGCAGCCTTCTCTGGTGGTTTCTGCTTCTGTTCCTCCTTAGTGCCTGCCCTGACTTCTCACAGTGATGGATTGAGACCTGGAAGTTTAAGCCAAATACACCCCTTTCTTCCCAGGTTACTTTTGGTCACGGTGGAAGTATTTTTGTTTGCTTTGGTTTTGTTTTGTTGTTGTTTTGTTTTGTTTTGTTTTTTTCTGAGAGTAATGAAAAAGTATCTGGGACCTAAGAACTACCTGCTTCAAAATCGGGTGTGAGCACCGGGCATTTGGAGTCAGGTTTGACATCCTCACTATCTAACAGTCGGTACTCTCACTATCCTGATAAACGCCGCAGAACACAGGAAAAGGCCAGAGAGGAGAGGAAAAGGGAGATCCTGGGTTCATTTTCTATATTTTAATGATTCTACTTGAATATGGACCTCACTCTGTATGATGGCTAGTTTTGATGGTCAGTTTAACAATCTAGAGCCACCTCAGAGGAAAGTACAATGGGGGCTTGGTTAGCCAGGTTAGCCTGTGGACAGATCTACAGATGGTTATCCTGGTTGTGCCCATGGAGGAAGAACAACTGCTGAGGGCTGGGGCAGGGAAGCTTGGAGTGTAAGAAGGGTGGAGAGAGCTAGCTGAGGCTAGCACACGTGCGTCAATTCACAGCCATCTGCTCCTACTGTGGATGCCATGTGAGTAGCCGCTTCAAGTTCTCGTCATCTTGACATCCCAGCATGGATGACAGTCTGGAATTGTGGACCAAAGGACCATTTATATTTTGTCAGGGTATTTCATCGTAGCAACAGGAAAGGAAATAAATACTTCGTTGTGCTTCCAACTTAACTTCATTTGAATGCATCAAGGGGGTGTGCTTAAAAATTCTTACTTATGCATCTATAATTCTCATTTATGAAGAGGCGTTAACCCTTCAGTCTATCTCCACCCCCAGTGTTGGACAAAGTCTTTGTATGAAGCTGTTTGAGGCAAAAGCATGGCCACGTGGTTGTCCTCTACTCAACATGCTATTTTCAAGCCACGTCATCACGACACTTCCAAAGTGTCAGATTCCCATGGTACTCAGAGCCTGGCTCTTTGGCACAGAAGAGAAGATGAGCATCTTATGGAAAAAAGTAGAAAAGAAACCAGCGATCCAGCTATGCCCAATGTACAACACCTGGATGCTATGACCAGCCTCCCTCCGGAAGAGCATTAGCCCCAGATTAGGGGCTGGCGTTTTCCTTTCCTGGGGAAGATAACGCCCATCTCACTCAGAAGCTGTGGGTTCTGGGGCTAGTTCTATTCTCTGGCTTGTTTCCTGACATGGAGAACTGAGAGCCAGTACCACTGCTGTCCCGGACATCATGGTGTTCTTTCCGTTACTCAGACAAGCAATTTGTTCCCACATCAAGGCCTTAACACATCTGTGTCCTCTACCCAAAGTGCCTGACAATTCCACCAGGAGACTTTCATCATTCTCTTGTTTTATCCCCAACACTTCTTTTTTTTTTTTTTCCTTTTTTTTTTTTTTTTTTTCGAGCTGGGGACCCGAACCCAGGGCCTTCATTTCATCGCTAGGCAAGCGCTCTACCGCTGAGCTAAATCCCCAACCCCATCCCCATCAATTCTTAACTTTGTTTTATTTTTTTAAATAAATCACAACTTTAATTACATGCTACTCAATTATTCTAGAATTTCATTCTTACGTAATCCCTCCTATTTTTTTTCCAGATATTTCAGATGTTGTACCATCATTATGACTGGTCACTCGCCCCCACTTCAAAGAGTGACTGAAATGTGGTAAAGTTCTTCACTCTCAGTTTTCACCAAGGATACCATAATATCTAAACATTCCCAGGGTCAGGCATGCAGTGCAGTGGGAGACCACTTGCCAAGCATGCATGAAGCCATGGGTTTGAATTCAGCACCAGAAAAAGACGAACGTCAGACAATGTGCCCAGTGCATGTTAGCAGGGCCAGGAAGGTGCTTGGAAGGAGAATCTTGAGTTCGTGGTCAGCCTCTGCTACACAGCAGAGACCGCCTGGAAGGCGTACTTGGGCTCTGGCTGCAGCATTTGCTTAGCACAGGCAATGCTTCCTTTGCTGTTGCCATGGCAATATGGAGGTGATAGGTAACTGCCTCAAGGGGAGCTATGAGACACACCCATGCTTATCCTTCACCAAAACTGTTTCCCTTCCTTTGTAGAGTGAATATGAAGTTTTGTTTGTAACAGCTGCAGAGCATGTCCTGTTTTTTTTCCAGCCTCTATAGCTCTCAGGAAATGCAAGACCAATTGTTTAGGTCCTAGAGAACAGTTTGTTTGCTACAAGGTTTCTCCCTTTGTCCACAGTGCAGGAAGATACTCTTCACCTCCATGGTTCATCTCTTGGAAGACAAAATACTCAACCCAGAGGTCTGCGAAGGCCCACGGAGACCCAACAGTTGGCAGCACCGATTCTTCCTATCCTGGGCTCTCTGACTAACACACAGCTCTGCTGCAGTCCAGAGTGGAAGCCCACACTTGGCCAAACCCTGTCGAGTACACAGCCTCTCCCAGCTGGGATGCAGAGCTGGTGAGCCACCTTACATGTGCCTAGTGAGAGCTGGGCCTACTGCTCCGCCCCTCAGACAGTAAACACGGGGGAAAACGACTAAATAACGTCCATTAGAATTTTTCTATTTTATCTGGTTTTCTTTCTGTACCTTGAAGACTTGTGCAATGAAGAAGTAAATGAACACATCCATTGTTGTGTGGCATGATCTGTTTCTGTGTCTTCCTCATTGACATCAAGTGGCTTCAGGCTCCATTCTACAGCACTGGTGGGAGGCTCGGGTTCACCTAGAGAAGGGTCATTGCTTCCTTATGATTCCTTGTACTTTAAGGATTGAGTCAATTTTTTAGAAAGAAAAAATATTTTATGTATTTCTATTATATAATTTATAACAATGTATACTGTGATGTAAAATAATATTACATACATAATGCACACATAATGCAAACATAATGCATACATAATACATACATACATACAAACATACATGCATACACATCTTATGTATAAGGTATTCAGAGATATGTCCCCCAGGGGGCGCTCCAGTGCGATGGCCACAGCCTGTTGCAGCCCGAGGGGCCTAGGACTATTTGAAAGTCAACACTTCCTGGGGGGGTCCTGTTCAATGGTATCCTGTTTGCAAATTGAGTCTCCTGGATTGAAGGGAATTATTTCTGATTTCTTCTGACCAACTTAGCCAGTTCTGTGAGGGTGGTGCACTCAGGCTACATAATGGATTCCCGGGGTGCAGCACCCCTTCATCCAACTTCTCTCTCACCCATGTGTTATCAACCATATTATGCCCAATAGTGCTTCAGCTCACTGAAAGTTCTCTCCAACCTCCTTTAACCTGCATATGACAGACAGCTTGGTGGGCTACAGTGGGGCATTGCTGATTCCGTGGAAGGAGGGTTACCACTTACTTATCTAAACACCCACACCCAACACATTGCTTTGGTACTACTAGGCCGAATATCCAGGGCAATGGTGTTGACACTCTTGTCAGCTCAGACAAGAATGGGACAAGCAGGGGACCTGCTGGTTCGCTGCTTACAGAGGGCCTACGTTCTTAAAACCTTCAGTAGCTTTGTGCAGTGAAACGGTCGTGTTGATATCTGAACGCCAGAGGGCGCTGCTGTCCCGTTTCTGAGCTCTTGGCTGCAGCTCTGCTCTGTGTCAAGAACCTGACAGATCTGGCATCTTGAAATCAAGCCAAATGTTTTAATCCAGACGCGAAGGACCTGGCCCTCCGCAATCCATTCAGGCAACTATCAATGAGATATGGCAGAACCGTCGTTGGTTTAAATGCCTTCTAAGGAGCAGAGTTTTCCAGGCAGAAGAGCAGGTTACTGATTCTATGCAAAAGAAACAAGCCTGGGAGGAAGTTAGACAATTTCAACCAGAGGCTTTTTTTGAATTCTGTCATGAGAATTACCTCAAAACTACGTGTTGGTTCTTCATTCTTTGAAGTGCCACAAAGAATTGCCACTCTCGGACCACTCTTCCCCACAGACTTGTGTGTTTAACTTTTGTTCCCACCAGAGAGACCTAATTTGAGAGTTGGTGGGAACTTTTGGAGTTAGGACCTATCTTTCAGTTGTTGGTGATAGTGGGGATGCCTTTGACGTTACACCTGATCCACCACCTCTTTCTACCTGCACTTGATGCTCCAGTAGCAATGAAGACCTCGCTACCCAAGCACATGAGACCAAGGCACCACAGACTGAACTCTCATGAGTTAAATCTCTCCTACTTGAAGTTGTTTCTGTCAGGTATTTTGCAGTAGTGATAAGCAACATAACAAATGTCTCCCCATGACAATATCGTTCCCAGAGTGTCCATCTTGAAGAAGTTATGTACTGGTGCTGGGTCCTTGCTTTAGGAAGGTTTTCCTTTTGTGAATTTGATCACAGTCAGGGGCAGGCTATAGAGAAAGCACTTATTAAGTGAATGAAAACTATGATCAGACTGTGTGTGTGTGTGTGTGTGTGCGTGTGTGTGTGTGTGTGTGTGTGTGTTGTGTAGTATGTCGAAGGGCAGGAGGAGCTGCATCATTACCTATGTGTGGAAGTCAGGGGACAACTGGTATGTGTCAGTTTTCTTCTTTCACCAAGTGGCTCTGGCATACAACAGGTCATCCTGCTTGGCCGTGGGTGCCTTTCTGCAATGCGCTCCAAAACCACACTGAAATGCACTTGAACTGCTTCTTTTATTTCTTGAAATCATAAGCTAATCGCACCATCCCCCTCCCTTTCCTGCCTTGACGCCCTCCCACTAGTCCCTTCGCTCTCTTTCAGATTCATGTCTTGTTTTCCCTTGTTGTTACGTGCATATGGGTATAGGTATATACATATATATTCCTAAATATAGCCTGCTTAGCCTGAGTAACGTTACATATGTATGTTTTCAGGGCCGACCACTTGGTGTCGATACCTAATTAGCATGCTCCTCCTTTCGGAAAACTCTTCCCGCTCTCAGCAGGGGTTTCTTCTGCTCTCAGCACAGTAGGGATGGCGTCCCATTGAGGTTCCCCATCAGTAGGGATGGCGTCCCATTGAGGTTCCCCATCAGTAGGCATGGCATCCCATTGCAGTTCCCCATCAGTAGGCATGGCATCCCATTGCAGTTCCCCATCAGTAGGGATGGCGTCCCATTGAGGTTCCCCATCAGTAGGCATGGCATCCCATTGCAGCAGTTCCCCATCAGTAGGCATGGCGTCCCATTGCAGTTCCCCATCAGTAGGCATGGCATCCCATTGCAGTTCCCCATCAGTAGGCATGGCATCCCATTGCAGTTCCCCATCAGTAGGGATGGCGTCCCATTGCAGTTCCCCATCAGTAGGCATGGCATCCCATTGCAGTTCCCCATCAGTAGGGATGGCATCCCATTGCAGTTCCCCATCAGTAGGCATGGCATCCCATTGCAGTTCCCCATCAGTAGGCATGGCATCCCATTGCAGTTCCCCATCAGTAGGGATGGCATCCCATTGCAGTTCCCCATCAGTAGGAATGGCATCCCATTGCAGTTCCCCATCAGTAGGCATGGCATCCCATTGCAGTTCCCCATCAGTAGGCATGGCATCCCATTGCAGTTCCCCATCAGTAGGCATGGCATCCCATTGCAGTTCCCCATCAGTAGGGATGGCATCCCATTGCAGTTCCCCATCAGTAGGCATGGCATCCCATTGCAGTTCCCCATCAGTAGGGATGGCGTCCCATTGCAGTTCCCCATCAGTAGGAATGGCATCCCATTGCAGTTCCCCATCAGTAGGCATGGCATCCCATTGCAGTTCCCCATCAGTAGGCATGGCATCCCATTGCAGTTCCCCATCAGTAGGGATGGCGTCCCATTGCAGTTCCCCATCAGTAGGCATGGCATCCCATTGCAGTTCCCCAGTCAGGCATATTGCAGTTCCCCATCAGTAGGAATGGCATCCCATTGCAGTTCCCCATCAGTAGGGATGGCGTCCCATTGCAGTTCCCCATCAGTAGGGATGGCGTCCCATTGCAGTTCCCCATCAGTAGGCATGGCATCCCATTGCAGTTCCCCATCAGTAGGCATGGCATCCCATTGCAGTTCCCCATCAGTAGGGATGGCATCCCATTGCAGTTCCCCATCAGTAGGGATGGCGTCCCATTGCAGTTCCCCATCAGTAGGAATGGCATCCCATTGCAGTTCCCCATCAGTAGGCATGGCATCCCATTGCAGTTCCCCATCAGTAGGGATGGCGTCCCATTGAGGTTCCCCATCAGTAGGGATGGCATCCCATTGCAGTTCCCCATCAGAATCGCCAACCTGTCCTGTGGGACATCAACCTTTTCTGGGTTGCTAACAGTTCTTTCCTGACATCTTGCCATCTGAGCCATTAGAGAGAGAAGAGACCATCTTCCTTGATGCCATTTAGAAAGATGTTGGCAAAAAAAAGGTCTTGGTCTACCTACTACTACCTGTTTTTCTCCAGATGCTAGACCAACCCTGAGGGTGGACTGAGGTGTGGCAGTTCAAACAAGTTCTGTGGTCCAGCAGGAGGGAGTGATAGAGTGTGGAACACACACAATCCATTCCCTACCTTACCCTAGGATCCATGATCTTCAGCATGCACACACACACACACACACACACACACTACATACAGACACATCACACACACATATATACACACACATACACAAACCACACATACACACACATACACAGACACACCACACACATCCCACACACACATCACACACCACGCACACTACACAACAGACACACAGACACGCACACCACACACACACACACCACACACCAAATACACACAGACACACCACATACACTACACAACAGACCCACGACACACAGACACACATACCACACAGATATACCACATACACACACACACCACTCCACACATACACAGACACACCACACACACCACACAACAGATACATACAGAAACACCACACACACCACAACAGACACATGACACACACACACAGACACACCACACACCCTACACAACAGACCTACACCACACACACTACACAACAGACCCATACCACACACACTACACAACCACACCACTCAAACACACACACCACACACAGACACACTACACACTACACAACAGACCCACGACACACAGACACAAACATGACACAGACATAGCACACACACCACCTCCACACATACACAGAAACACCAAACACAGCACACAACAGACACATCACACACACACATACACACACACACACATACACACACACACACACACCACTCCACACATACACAGAAACACCAAACACACCACACAACAGACACATCACACATACACACACGCACACACACTCATATAGTTTTGTCACTAGAGGAAGCAAATGACACTAAGTCAAAATAACCAATAGTGATTCCATTGGAAATCAAGAAGAAGAGGAGAAAACTGTAAGATTTCCAAAGTATTAAATGCCAGGCACGCACATCGTATCTCATGTTAATGACTGCACTCAATCCTAACAATTATTTGTTAAGAATTTCTTCTCCACGGGACCCCCGTTGAAGGAATCAGAGAAAGGACTGAAAGAGCTTGAAGGGGTTCAAGACCCCATATGAACACCAATGCCAACCGACCAGAGCTTCCAGGGACTAAGCCACTATCCAAAGACTATACATGGACTGACCCTGGGCTCCAACCTCATAGGTAGCAGTGAATATCCTAGTAAGAGCACCAGTGGAAGGGGAAGCCCTTGGCCCTGCCAAGACTGAACCCCCAGTGAACGGGATTGTTGGGGGAGGGCGGTAATAGGGGAGGATGGGAGGGGAACACCCATAGAAGGAGAGGGAGGGGTTAGGGGATGTTGGCCTGAAACTGGGAAAGGGAATAACAATTGAAATGTAAATAAAAAATACCCAATTTAAAGATGGAGAAAAAAAATTTCTTCTCCAAGATCCAATGTGAGTTTCAGGTTATCCTAAGGAAGAATGAGGAGAACTCTAAAGGATTACTGGGCAATCCTTTGTCCTCCTTAGATACTTAATACAAATACTTAGATACTTAGATAAATACTTAGATACTTAGATACAAAAATAGGCACCCTTGCCTTGAGCAGTGGGTATATCCTTTGGTTTGTGTGTGAACTATTCCCCAAAGAGCCCTGTTTTGAAAGCTTGGTGTAGCTGGTGGATCCGATCACCAGGCGCTGACTAGATCATTAGAGCACACAGACATCAAAGGTCATACTGAAGACTATTGGGGCTGGAGCCTGACTTCATCCAGCAGGTCACTTGGAAAGATAATCTTGTCCTGTCCCTTCCTATCTTGTTTCTGTTTCTGCTTCCTGGCCCACATGTTGTACTGCACCATGGGCCCATGGTGATGGCAGGAGCCCATCATGGTTTCAAACCTCTGGAACATTGAGTCCACATAAGTTGTCTTCTTCCTGTTATTTGTCACAGTGACAGAACACTGAGTGACAGCAAAATGGAACTCTGAGTCCAAGTAAAGATATTCTTCCCAATTTCCTTAACAAGCAATTTCAGAAAAGGCCTGGGAACATGAGCAAGGCTAAAGCAGGCCCTTGAAGGAAAAGAAACAAGACTCCCAGTCCTTCCTCTCTAATTAAGCTGTTTCTGATAGGCTGAGATGCTCTCGGCTAAGTCTGCAGGCAGAGAGGAGCCCCAAGGCCTTGTAGAGAACTCACATAAAGGAGAAAGGGGGACAGTTTATTTTGGCCCAGTGTATATGTGAGTCTGGGAGTCACTCTTGACCCTGACATCCTGTTTGAAAGGGCAGAGTTGAGACCAGTGCCTGAGGACGAACACTAAACCGGTGGATAGTAAAATACGAAGGGGCGAGGAGAGATGGACTCCCTTGAGCTCAGTAAGTCTCAGTCTTGAAGCACTCCAGCAGAGGTGGGAAGGAGGCAAGACTAGAGAACACAGGGAATGGATAGCCCCCTCGGATGATTCCTTGATTTTGATTTAGTTTTTTGGTGCTGAGGATTAAACCCAGGGCAAGAACTAAACAAGAGCGTTGCCAGTCCCCTAAATCCTAGTTACCTGATTACTAAGAAGGGATCGAGACCTTCAGACACTGGCTTGAATAGGCAGTTCATGCCAGGCATTTGGAAACTTACAGCAGCAAAGAGCTTAACTGTTCACCTAGGGTTTGGAGCACAGACCTTTGAAAGTCACTGCTTTCAGGACCGAGTTCTCAGTGTCGAGTCTAAGGAGTTGCATTCAGGGAGTAAGCTTTAAATTCTTCTACCCCTTGCTGAATTATCGAGCTAGGAGCTACTCGACAGTGATGGCACTGCTCTTGGCATTCTGTTTCACGTATGGATGTGCATGAACCATACATGAGGGTGGGCTTGACCTTGAAGAACTTGGAGCAGCCCAAGGCTAAAGTTCACCTGTGGTGAATGTAACTAGACGTATATGGGCTCAGTTAAAGCTTCTGAGTTACCATTATTTTTTCCTTCAGTCATGAGGACGTTACCCATGTGACCGCCACTAACCTCATCCTGGAACCATGGTTGGGCTGCCTGTACGCAGCTAATGGATATTACCAACAGCAAGCAGCAGTATGCCAAGGAGGCCTGCCCGCTGAAACATGTGTCTCCTCACTTAGAAAGGGCTTGTGGTACGTTCTAAATGTGACATGTTTTAAAAACTAGTGTCTAAGTTAAGGATATTTATTAACTATCCTTAAGAGTGAGGTTAGGAAACTGTTAGGAACAAACCTTCAGAAAAACCTGGCTTGTTTGCTCGGCTCTTACAGATTAAAGGGAATAGTCAACCTTTCTTTTGTTCCTCCCTTGTGACGCTGTGGATCAAGCCCAGGGTCTTGTGCATGGGACACACACTCTGCCATTGGAACTATATCCCCAGCTGGACAGCATACTTTATATCAAGGTCAACAAGCCTTCCCCAGGAATTTAACCTGATTCAAAGGAAAATAATATGCTTTGAATTCCAGCACATTTGTAAGAGTTCATATGTAACCAGTGGATGCTGGCCCTCATGGCTAACTCCATCTTTCTAGAAGGTATTGCCTTGTGTTTTATGTCTCTGTGGTATCTGTTGGAGAAGAGACAGAAAGCTGGTATGATTTATAGTATTAAAACACAGATTTTTTTTAAAAAAAAAACATGTTTATCAGGAGAAAGGATGGGAACGGAACCAGGAAATGGAGAGTGGGTGGTGGGAAGCAGCGCTGACCAATGAGATCACAGACATGGCTCAAAAGAGGGCTATCTAAAGCAAAACCCTCTAATATTGTCTGTGAGTCCTGCTAAGCCAGATGACTGACTCACTTCCCTACGCCTGCAGTGCAGCTCGCCTGATGTGGCAGCCTGTGTACTGGGGGAAACAGAGGCCAGGGGGATGAAATACATTCCAGGCAGGACTGCAAGATGAGACAAGATGGCCACAGAGAGAAGACACTGGGAGGGACACGGCGTTGGAATAAATAGGAAGAAACTGAGGGGCGCCCTCCTCCAAGAAGCCCGAAAATGTCAGAAACAGGCAGACAATGGTTTCTCACTGCAAACTCCAGACTTTCCTAAGTTAAACATCAAAGGCTGCTGTGGACAGATTTACCGGAACCCAGACTGTCAGTCACTTGGTCACGTGTTCCCCATGACGTTCTGTAAGGGTTCGCATGGCTTTTGTTCACTACCTTCCTTATGGGTGTTCATGGACCTGATTCTCAAGCGTGTTAGCCTGCCCTGGAGATACCCAGTATGAACTGAGCTCTTCCAGGGCGACACATTTGAAAAGTAGCAAATCCATGAGCAAGAGCTAGGAACACCAAGGTTAAGTTTCCTGTCTACATAGTTGAGTTACAAGAGTCTGGAATTAAGAAAAAAAAAAGTTGTCTTGAGCAGTTGCATGACGCTATCGTCCAGCTCTTTGTGGGGGAGAACGGCAGCTTGAATTAATTGGCCCCCGTGATTGCTTTTCTTTCATCTCCAGCCGTGGAAGAAAGATAACCACAGGACTGCAGTGATTATAGTCATCAGGGTGATTTGCTAAAGGTAAACGTAGCTGCTGGAGTCCCGGGGGTTCTGTAAACACTTTGTCAGTCTGCACATTTTGCAGACACTTTTAAGGAACCATCCTCCTCTTTAACAGGCTTCTCCGGGTGAGCCTTGTCCTCGGAGATATTGGCTCCGGCCTTTAATCCCCCTTTCATTTAAGCTGATGCCGCTAATATTTTTTCAGTCATCAATCATGTGGTCAGGGTAACGTGTCCTGTGGAAATCTGAAAGCTCTGGTGAGGTCTGTGAGGCTTAGCCAGCGGCCCTGTGATTTGCCAAGAGATTGGCTGGTAGCAAGGAACAGCCTCCGCCTGGTGCTGCACAGCGCCCTCACTCTTTCCTCCGTGGAATCGCAGCATCTTTGACTGAGGCAGGTGAGCATTTAGAAAGTAAACGGAAAAGGCCTTGGCTAGGGCAAGCATTTATTCCAAAGAAACCAGTTAGGTTGCTGGTGTTTGCTAGCTTCTTAATTCCTAGCTACGCGCAAGCTAAAAGGTATTGGGAAAGTCATTAGGAAGAAACCGTTAAGACTAATTATCTGCATCTATTAGTAAGAGTTTCACAAGGCCAGGCAAGGCGGCACAGTGGCACTAGGGAGTAGAGAAAGTGGGATGATTCAGCAGAGGTAAGTGGATCTCTGAGTTTGAGGCCAGCTTGATATACACAGTTAGTTCCAGGACAACCGGGGCCATGTTGAGAGACCCCGTCTCCTGGGTTGAACAGGAAACCTGAGGCCTGGTTTGTCATTCCGTCTCTGTCACTAACTGAGGCTACGTGCATGGCCTGACTCTGGGCCTCACTTCTTCTCTTAAAATAGTAGGTCACAAGTAGTTACTTTGTTTTTATAAGCCAGTCAGTGTTCTAAGTGTCCCCTGCATACATCCTACCTTTGGCTGCCACTCTAGATTGTCAAGGAGATAAGGACATATGTGAAGAAGGTACGGCCAGGAAATCTACAACAAGCAATGTAGCTTTGATGGAGGAGCCTGCACAGCGTGGACCACTCTCCTACTTGGCCTATTTGGGTCCAACTGAACCTGATGATCTTTTAGACCTTTCTCAGATGTATGCTTCTCCTTCTCTCAGGGGTTAGGAATTGCTCCAAATTCAATACCTCTAAATTCTTCCTTCCCATGGTTCTTTTGTAAATAATTGTCCGGCGAAGCTAATACCTCTGTGGAACAAGTGTGCTCTCTAGGAAAGATGTGAATCTACGTAAAGGGAATTGGAGACCAGGTGAGAAAAATGACAACAACAAAAATTCACTGGAGGAGGCTCCCTCCCCTTGCCCTCATATCCACGTGCCCTCCACTGCAGGACTCTGCAGGGGCTGTGCAAGAGATAAGCACATCATACCTGTCTGCTACATTGATAGACAGGTATTGATAGAGGATCGATCGATAGAGGAGGCAGATAAGCCAGAAGCCTTCTGGATGAGGCTCGTGTGTCTGCAGGACGGATACAGGGAAAGCTCGTGAGCACGTGAAGAGTCCGTAGCACTGGCTCGGTCCATGTGCCTGAGTGGAGTGGCGGAATGCCAGGAGGAACCGAGATTTTTTTATGAAAGGAACAGGCCATCTTAACTTTGTCATTTCAGTTTTACTGTATTCTCCACCCGAATCGATATTCTTGGCAAGGTGAGGGCTGCCGAATGTGAACAAACTTTTACCATGGGGTCTTAACCAACAGGGTCAAGATGAATTCATGGCTGTAATGTGAATCAACAACAACGACAGAAGCACGGGAATTTTAGTATTGGCTGGACTCAACCACGAAAGACACCAAAGCAGGGAAGAAGCCGGGATTTCTTTGATGTCATAGCTTTGAACAGATATCAAATAATAAAAGCCTTGTGGAAGATGAACGTTGTTCTCCATCTTTATTTTTAGTGCCACTGTGAGGATATAAATCGATCAAGGATTACATTTAAATAAAAGAAAATGTGTATCTGTTTCAAGGGGCGGGGATTACTTAATTTTAAGTTGAAAATAAAAGCTCAGCCCCTTTGAGTCTTAAATTAAGACTAATGTAAACAGAAAAGTGTTTCCAAATAATATTTTGTTTCTTGGGTTTGTAACACAATTGCATCATTTTCCCGTTACCTTTTCTACTTTCAGCTCTCCCCTGTGCACCAACTCTCTTTCTCTGTTATTACATACATGCACATACTTGAATGCACACACACACATAATATATACATTTCAAAATACATAAATACAGCTCATTGGTCTGCATAACGTTACTGCATGTATATGTTTTCGGAGCTGACTGGTTGTACTGGATAACCAATTCCTGCACTCTTCCCCAGGGAAAACTGTTTCTCCTACTCTTAGCATTCCTTAGCTGCCTGTAGGCCAACAGAGAGATTTAAAGTGTACTTCTGGAATTCAAGGAGAAGAAAATAGGAGAGATGGAATGACGAAGGAAAAGGGGAAGGCAATGAGACAGAGGAGGGGTGAGATGGAAACCAAAAGGCTCGGAAGGAAAGCAGTGTGATCAAGGCTCTGAGCAAAGCCCAGGTAGATGGAGAGGGACCCAGTGATGAAGGTCTCAGGTATTACGGGATCTGAAATACCAGAGCAAGCTACAACTGGCGTTCCTGCCTCCATGACCCGCAGTAGTCTCAGTTTGACCCTTGATTCTCCTTCCATTTTGAGCTGTTGGGTACCCACTGTGTGCGGCTTGGATTGAGCCTGTTCCTGAGTATTGGAATAGCCAGGCATTCCTGCCCAGAGACTGGCGTGCTCTGTGAAAACTGGCCAAGATTAGAACCAGGAAAATTCTCTAGGATGGATTAAAGGAACTAGGCTGTAAGTGCGAATAGTTAACAGTTCTGCAGATTATCACTGGGATTCTTAATTTTATCAAGAGTGAAGGCATACACAGAGCTACTCATTTGAGAGGCACATAAGGAAAGGACCACGGGCCCTAAGCTCTCGACTTCAATATGGGTGCTTGACTAAGTCCCTTACTACCTCTTGGGCCCTAGGGCCTCATATGAGGAGAAGAGATTAGGATATGTGAGTCTTCACTGTGTTGCCTTGCCCTAACCATGGGAAAAGTGACAAGAGCCCAAAGCAAGGACTACTGCAGTGGGGACACATGAGACTTGCACAGTGGCTAGGTCAGTACCCATAAGAACTTGTCATTTGAAGCCTAAGGACTTGGTAGATAGATGGCTCAGTCAGTAAATCAAATGCATGCAATTTCGACAACTTGACGTTAGTCCCCAGCATCCACATAAAAAAGCTAGGTGGTGTCCTGTGTGCCTAGAATCCCAGCACTGAGGAGGCAGGGACAGGCAGGTTCCTGGGGCCTTCTAGTCAGTTGGTTAAGCCTTATTAGTGAGTTCCAGGTCCCAGTGAGAGATCTAATCCTGAACTATACGGTGCCTCGATGCTGAGGAATGATACTCTCAGGAATGACACACAGCATCCACGAGCGCACTGTAACGTACCACGTACACACAAACACCTGCTTCTGGACTTCTTTTTAAGCCTGGAATTACTCGTCTCTTGTGCAGTTACCGTATACTAATTGGGAGTTAAGAGAAGAAAGAGAATTGGTACCGTTAGAGAAGACAAGAAAGAAAGATGTTTTTCATTGAAGACTGTTCTTCCTTTAAGGCTCTGCTAAGCATTGAGCAGGGTACACCATGTCCAGAACCAATAGAGTCAGCTTTTCCTAAGTGCATAGAAATGTCCTTTACCTTGTAAGCTTCCACAGAAAAGAAACTGATGTAGAGAATCCCAATCTTTCCAGAAACAGTTTTGTCTAAAACAAAACAAACCATCAAACAAAAACAAAACAAGCCATTGAAGGTGCTTTCCATCCATAGAGTTGGGGAGGTGACAAAGGGGTCGGATTTTAACTTCCTTAGGGAAAACAAAAGTTTCCCTTGACATTCCTGTAGCTAGGTAGAAAACCACACTTGTGCCTATTAACAGTTGTCAGTGAGGGAAAGCCCAACAGTCAACAAAATGATCAAAAGCTTGGCCTTTTAGCACATTATTTTTACAAGTGGACAATTCTGTTTATTTATTTTATTATTTTACTTTTAACCTTATTGTTAAAAACATTGCAAATTAAAAAACCACCATATACTGAACTGAACAATATGCCAAGACTAGACAACTTGGTAAGCATCTATGTGCTTAGTGTAGCCATTTGAGCTGGAAGCTACAGTGAGATCACATGAGATCTTACATTTTCACTGTCAGTTACACGTTTATACACTCATCTGGCTGCCACAACTGAAACAGCCACAACAGAGTTAAAATGAGACAAGCAACCAGCTTTAATATCCCTTTCCTACTTGTGTTTATTGTCTGGCAAGATGACGTTTCTTGAGCTGTGTTTTATTAAACCTTTGTACTTTTTGGTTCTGTTGGTCAGAGACCAACTCCCTATAAAGCACAATCTAGCCCTCAATAGAAGATGCTCCTGCCTCAGTTTCCGAGATGACAGGTCTATTCCACATGTCCAGCTAGAATGTTGTTCTCTCCCTCCCTCTCCCTCCCTCTCCCTCCCTCCCTCCCTCGCTCCCTCTTGAGGTAAAATATAATCTTCACTGATACATCATAACCATTTTAAAGTCCAGGCAGCATGAAGCATGTTGCAATATCAGCCACCACCGCTACCACACACTTCCAGAACTTTTTCATCTCCTCAAATAGGAGGTTTTTTTTTTTACCCATTAAACACTAATTCCATGTTCTCTCTCCGCATGGCTGCTGGCAACCAGCAGCCTTCTTCCCATCTTTGTACTCTGTGTTTGAGGCCTGTTCATTACAGCGCTCAGCTGTGGCATTTCATAATCTTAGCATTTGAGAAGCAAAGTCATGAACAGAAGAATTTTTAAAGCAACGTAGGGTTTATGCTAACTTTTCAAACTTTTAATTCTCGTGCTTATTCATTTCAATATGAAATCCCAACCTTCTGTTTAGATCTAAAGTGCTCATTTCATTAGTAATGAATCCGCAAGGTTTCTGACTTTATTTTAATGGCTTCTGGAAACAGATACATTGAAGCACTGTTTTCAAAAGCAGGTGGGTGGAGCTTTGGTGCAAGACTTTAATCCCAGGGTCTGAGTGGCATCTCTGGGACATAGACCAGTCAGGACTGCATAGTGAGACTGTCTCAAAAACAAACAAGACAAACAAAATAGCAACCATTTGTGATAAATAGGATATATTAAAATTTGTCAATGCAGACTTTTGCCCTAAATATTAACATAATTTTTTTTGGTTGTTGGAGAGCATTTCACACTTTTGGAAGTTAGTTGCATTGTGAAACTACCCCTATCCCCATCCCCTACTCCCCATAAAACCCAATATCTTAACAGACAAGACAACATAAATAACCCAGGAGCTTCAGCTAATTCTGTTTAGAGTTCTGAAGAAAAACAGGTTGGGAGGAATTGATAGTAAATGCTGGATTCTCAGTGCATGTAAATAAACCTGAACCCGAGAACCTCTGTTTTCCCAGAGCCCTAGTAAATAGACTTTTTAACAGCAATCTCATGTAAAGTAGCCATGTGCTTATAATTACCCAAACATTGTAGATCCCCTGTGTAGAATTTTACATCTTTATTGCTTCTATTTTAATGTTTACAAAGTTGGTAGTAATTTATCAAACCAAATCTGATCCAAAACAGGAAAGATGACTTCCTATGTAATTGCAATTTTTCGATGCAAGATTTGTCGAGAATCAGGCTATTCCTAGAATTGAATCATTTCGACTTTCCTAGGAACCCTGCATGCTCATTTGGGGAGGTGCTTTACCCCACTCCACCAAAGTATCCCCATACCTATTAGCAGGCGGCAATGTGTTTTTAATCTAGAATATTTGGACAGACATAAAACATGTCAAATCATTACACACAGAGAGTGTTGCCATGAATTCACAGTGAAATACAGTAAAACTCCTTGCGTCAAACAGACTTAACCTTTGTAGAGACGTTACTTACGGAAAGGAATGTTTTTAAGAGAAAACGAAAACTAGATCAATGAAATAAAATTGTACAGGTAATTTCGGAACAAAGGCAGAAAGATTGAGAATGGCTAAAATTAACAGAGAACTCTGCTATTTAAAAAAATCAAAATATTCAGCTACTTAATTATTATTACCATACGCACGTCTGTGAAAATTTACACAGACTGATTTATCTAAGTCATTTATTCCATGCATGAATTGTGCGAGAGGTTTCACTATGACATCCCTGTATGTGCTCTTGGTGCAGGCAAGGTGGGGCTTACACTAACTTTGCAAACTGCTCAGAAGGGTTAATTGTACAAAAGACCTAATCTAATCTGCACACAAGACCAAGGGCATACATATTTTCTCTCCCGTCTTGGGTGACGAAGCTTGCTAGGAGTTGTTTAAGTTTTACTTTTTGTCAATGGCTAAAAGTTGTAGCTATGGGGCACCATAGTGAAGGGAGAATGTGTCGAGTTTAAACAACAAAGATAGGACAGAGTTAAAGCTCCAGGTCCCTCTGTCACCATCACAGAGTGCCAACACTGGATGCACCTGCAGTCTACTCCCTCACCACCTCTCCTTCAATCTCGAAGCAGACTCAACCCCAGACAATTTTGGAGATCAGTCTGAATTAACCATTTATACCTTGGAATGCTTATAGACCACTAAATCTATCTGGTTCGCATAGGGGATGAAATTTAGTTGCTCATCAGGGATAAGAATCATTAATTGAATATATAGTTTCACACTACAGATTTTCCTGAGAGTTTTTCCTTAAAAGTTGGGGCACTTCTGGAAGTCCCTGGCAGGTCACTTATCCCTACCTGATGGTGTAGGTCAATGCTGAAAAGGGAGATTTCCAGGTCTCAGCATGGGCTTCTGACTGAGCAGACTGGTGGTAAGGCTGATGCCTCCTGGTCAGGATCACCTCCTGAGGACCACTGGGATGGGCAAGCTGCGGCATGACTGAAGGTGGGTCGCCTGCAACAGAACAACAGGAGGGCAAAGCTAGGCTGACCTGAGGTTTCCATAGGGACCTTGTCTGTTCTGCAAGTGCCTACGTGCAATACTCTAACTTCCTGCCCATCTCAGACAGTCATCAGCCGCATGGTACTCAACAAATCTCTGATTCCCCATTGCTGTGGTTTGAGTAGGTATAGGCCCCTGTAGACTCATGGGTGTGTATGCTTTGCCCATAAAGAACGGCACTACTAGGAGGTGTAGCCTTGTTGGAGTGGGCGTGGCCTTGCTGGAGGAAGTGTGTCACTGGGGGTCTACTTTGAGTGTCAAGGTCTCTCCTGGTTGCCCATGGACCAAGATGTAGAACCCTCAGCTCCATTTCCAGCACCATGTCTGCCTACACATTGTCTTGTTTCCCACCATGACTAAAGGACTAAGCCTCTCACCATCCCCAATAAGTTGCCCAGTGGTCACGGAGTCTCTTCAGACTACTAAAACCCTAACTAAGACTCTGGTTAGCTAGCAGGGCAGGAGAACCACGGTTATGAAATGAATACTTTGTCATCCAGCACAACTGCAAAGTCCGTCTCATCTGCGTTTAAATCATTCTGTTAGAGAAAGCATCAGGTACACACGCAAAAGAAGTTAGATTCTGTCTAACAGATAGGGGTGTGTGTGTGTGAGAGAGAGGGGGGGGAGGGGGGGAGGAAGAGAGAGAGAGAGAGAGAGAGAGAGAGAGAGAGAGAGAGATGGAGGGAAGGAGGGAGATCACTTCATATTTATTAGTCTGAGCAAAACAAAAACACTCTGGATTTTTAAAAAGAAGTGGGATAAGACTGTAAAGATTGTATAAAGCAAGAAGAATCTAAGGGACTCGTGCCTCCTCTGTCCTCTCCTCCAGGGCCTCAGCATCCTCCACCTGCTCAGGACCTCGATGTCTATCATCTTTGACCTTCCCCAGGGAATACTGCCCTTCCTCTATGCTGATAGCTTTCATTTCTCTCGCCGTGTTTTAATTAAAGTTTGATGTGTATGTGCTCCTGCTTGTGTAATGAGCTTGCACAGGTGTGGAAATTGGAGCCCCGTTGTCCTCTTCCATCACTTGCGGCACTATTTGTGTGTTTGTGTGTGTGTTCACACGCATGGGAATGTGCGTCTTCTACCACTCTTCATGCTACTTTTCGAGATTATGTCTGCCGTTGAATCTAAGCTTCCGTCCACCTTTTACACACTCTGGGGATCAAACTCAGATCCTTGAGCTTGCATGGCAAAGGTTTTACAGACTGAGCCTTCTTCTAGTCCTCGCTTTCTGCACTCAAATTCCGTCTAAAAACATTTTAAAGATGTACATGTATCCCTACGTGAGTTTACGTGCCTCTTGTGCGTAGACGCTCAAGGGAGGAGGTCAGAGGGTAGCAGATCTCCTGGAATGGGAGTCAGAAGTGGTCGTAAGTCACCTATTATGAGTGCCGGGACTGAACCTGTGCTCTTTTTCGTTTGTTATAGGATAGGGTCTCACTAAGTAGCCCTGGCTGTCCTGAGACTCCCTAAGTAGAACAGGCGGGCCTCAAATATCCAGAAATCCATCCCTCAAGTAGGGGGGGTCAAAGTGGTGTACCACCCAGCCTCAGGTACAGGGATGGAAGGGGTGTACCACCCAGCCTCAGGATGTACTCTTAATTGCTGAGCCATCTCTCAACTCCTTTTTACCTTTTAAAAATACCTTTTCTAAGATGGGATTTTATGAAAATGTCAAAAACAGAGTAAAGCAGAAGCCCTCGAGTTGATGGAAGGGGTGGGGGTGGGGGGGACGTCAGCTCTGCCTGGGCTCCAGGAACACAAAGAAACTGAGTTTTAAGTCCACAACCACAGTCATTTGTGTAAGGAGCTTTGTTTTTTCATCAAAACTTACCCATGTTAGACATGTCCTATTAGCTGGGCCGCCTCGTCTGGCCTCAGTGGAGAGGAAGTACCCAGCCCCTCAGAGACTAGAAGTGCCAGGATTGGCGGATACCCAGGGGGCCCCGCCCACTCAAAGAAGAAGAGAAGAGGGGATAGGGGAAGGATTGTGGAAGGGCATGACCAAGAGGGGAGCAGTGAGTGGGATATAAAGTGAATAAGTACAAAAATAAAATAAAATAAACCTTGCCCATGTTAAATCTCATTTCTTTAAGACCACTCACGGGATATCTAATCTTACCAGACTGTCGGCTCAACGATTTATTTAGAAGTGTCTGACGGTAAAGCACAAACCCAGAGCCTACCAGATAACGTTTATATTTCTTTATCCTGTCCTCATAAGAACCCTACCCTAAAGAAAAGATTCTATTCAGAGGTCACGGCACATGGCACATTCCTCCTGACCACTTCCAGGGCTGTATTTTCAGGGCCTCTTAGGACATGGGTTTCTTCCTACAGAGTCTCGTGGGTCAAACACTCCTTAAAGAGGTTGCTTTTCCAATAATACTTCAAATATTAGCTGATTAAAAGGAAGGGTGTTTTGTTTGTCTTTTGAACCAGAGTCTTACCATATAGTTCTCTACATCCTGCAACTTGTTACATAATGGAGGCCGGCCTCAAATTCTCAGAGATCTCCTGCCTTTGCCTCCATAAGTGCTGAGGTTAGAGCCTTTTATCACCTCCCCTCACCCTCACTGGGAAAAATCTCTCTTGTTTACTTGAGAGAGAATGTTCTCCCTGATCCAATATGAAATAATCCTTTAAAAACTGTTAAGAGCAAAAACTTAAGACAGTAATAAATGTGGCAATTTCATCTGGTATTGGTCTTAAATTTCTGTGTAGAGTATCTATAACTTATGAATGTTTGGTGTCATATTCTACATACGCTTTAAGGGTCATCTTCTAACTCATTTAAATAATTTCTTTAAAGAAATTAATTGGAGTTAGCAGTCCTTGTTCCGGCAGTCTTGCCTTCCAGTAGCAATTTTCCATGTGTCCACAAGGGGGCAGGAGATACCACAGATGTTCTTAGATGTGTGAGTGTTTGATCCTGGTATAAAAGCTATGAGGGCCAACCAGGGACCAGACTTTTCTCAGTTCACATCAAGAATCTCTCACTGCTTCAAAATGTTCCTCCCAGAAGAAACTGCCAAAGAAATGATTAGAGAGTCTAAGTACAGTCTGGAAACTCAAAATTCCCCAGCAGTGTTTCAGAGACTCAGTATATAGTGTGGAAACCTAAAAGCAAATCTAGTGACAGTTGTTCCTTATGTCTCTACTATCATAATAGGCACATGTGTGCATGAGTGCATTCTCTCTCTCTCTCTCTCTCTCCCTCTCTCTCTCTCTCTCTCTCTCTCTCTCTGTGTGTGTGTGTGTGTGTGTGTGTGTGTGTGTGTGTATACAGAGAGAGAGAAAGAGGGGAGAGGTGAGAGAGAGGAGGTGGGGGAGGAGAGATTTGGAGCAATGGCCTTATTGAATTACTGTTTAAAACACACTTTAGAAGGGTAGTTTAAACTGTAGGAAATGTTGGGTTACGAGTCTAATGGTTTGGATTGTGGTTATATTTCTGACTTGCTTGTGACCTCCAGCCCTGTGTTGGTTTGTCAGTCTGTTTCCTCACTTGCAAACACTGGACCCTTTTTGGCAAACAGAACTTTCTTCACACAGATCCGAGGCTGGTAACAAAGACAGCAACACCTGCTCTGGGGTGATCCTGAAGACAGCAGCTCACGTCTTTGTGGTCCCTGTCTTCTGCCTATCTACTATCTAGTCTGTTGAAGGGTTGTACGCCATAGGCAATGGGACCTCTTCCTTGTTTCCTATTTACTGGTAACTCACAACAGATAACTGCTGTGGGCAGAGTGAACAGAGATGAAGGCCAGCAGGAAACATGGTACTGGGAAAGAAGGATTCAGACCAGGGAGTCATCCTTAACAGAGCTGTGCAGCTGGAAGTGTAGAGACTGACAGCATGGAATATAAATGTTCATTTTCCAGAGGGACAGGATAGAGACAAGTCACAGGACGATGACCCTCCTGGATGTCACTGCAGTGACACGGGAAGTGGGGAGGTAGATATTTTGAAGGCAATTGGTTGGGTAGTAGACATTAAGAGATGAGGGTGTCATCTCTGGATAAGAGTAATGCAAGAAAGACGAAGGAGAATGAACAGGGAGATCTTTTTGTCCTAGTGGGCTAAATATCTGCTAAGTATTATTTAAAACTTCTGTTCCTCTCCTTTCTCATCCTTGCGTTGGTGAATGCTAATCATCTAAATCCCAGAAAGAGGAAGAAGCTGGAGTCCAAGACAGTCCATGGGTTGGCAATCATGAACCTAAGTAGATCTAAGGGACATAAAATGGCTTGGGGTAGAATCAGAATCCCTGGTGATCAAGAGCAAAACAGCCACTACAGCAGCGTGATGTGGGCCTCAGTTTCTGTGTCTCAGGCTTGTTATGGAAATTCAGTGAAACTGTTTGCAAAGGCCACAGAGCCAGGCCTGACACAACAGGTGTCCTGGGTGAAAGTCGTTCCTCAGACCTTAAGGAAGTCAGAGTAAAGGGAGGGGGAGAGGGGATCAAACTGCCTCTCCTAGAGCCTGCAGGGTCCCAGAGAACAAAAAATGGGGCAGGGCTCAGAGAAACCGCTGAGACACCGCCAACTCTGATCAAACCAGGACAGGAGCGGAATGGCGGAGCCACTCCTGCCTGGGTCTATCCGTGACTCTATACCTCTTGGTTGAGTGGCCTTGGGAAACCCGGTTATTTCTGAGCCTTTTGTCTCCCCGCCCCCCTGTTTTAAACCCACGAAAGTGGAATGATTACAGGAGCACGTTTACAGTTGTTGCTCGAGTACCCCGTCAAGACTCTAGACAACTTCTGTCTGCAGCGCTGTGGGAGAAAAGCAACTCTTCACCGCCAAATCTAGCAACTTCCAGGCTCCGAGAACCCGCGGGGCGGTGGGCGGGGAAGACACTGGGAATCTGGGGACAGATAAAGGAAACTCGTGATGGGGCTAGGCTGAGCTGAAGAGAAACAGATTGGGGTAGAGCTGCGCAGGGAGGGGTCTGGTGGAAGGGGGAAAGAAAGGGTGCGGATCAGAGAGTTGGGAGGCCACAACCTAGAAAGAAAAGCAGTCTGAAGCGGCAGAGGCAGGGGTGAGGTATCAAATTGGAATGGGAAGGAACTTGGAGGAAGGAGGAAGTCCTGAAGACAATAGCAAAGAGGAAAAGGGAAGTACGGGTGCAGAAGAGGGAGTCAAGACCCCTAAGGGGGCAGAGAAGTGTGGGATCCCAAGAACAAGAAATGAAGCATCTGGAGCAAGCGCCAGAGATTGAAGTCTGCGAGAGGAGAGCCTGGGGCCTGCAGGGGAGAGCCGCAGCTCTGAGCACCGGTCCAAACTCTGAAGACTGGTGGCCTTTGCCTGACCTCGAAGGTCGGGAATAGACGCGGGTCTTTGTGGAAAGCAGCATCCTATGGAGAGAATGGGGCTGTGAAGGACTGGCCCCTGTGCCTGGCTTCTCGGGCTCAGGGATGAACTTTACTGGAGGGAGGGGGGTGCTAACCTCCCTCTGGGAGGGTAGGAAGGCGAAGAGAGGGAACCATTGCCGGAGCCAGGGCGCAGCCTGCGGCAGCAGCAACCACTCTGAAGGAGCCAGCGGCTGCCGCTGCCGCTCCCCAAGTCCCTGGATAGCCCGACCAGACTCCTAGGAAAAAGCGGGCAACTGGCGGGGACTGACGTTCTAAGGATCAGGCGGCGGAGGGTTGGCGTCCCCGCCCTTGCCAGCCGGCCCCTGTGCTGCCTGCGGGCTCTGGCTCCCCAGCTCTGGGACAGCAGCGCTCGGTTCCCGCTCGCCCGGCTCGCGCTCCGGACCCGCGGGGCGCTCCCAGCTCTCACTCGCACGCGTCCCGCGGGGGCGCTGCGTCTCGCCACCACCCCAGCCCACTGCCGCCCCCCAACTCCACACCTCCTGCCCGCACTACCCGCCGCCCTCCCCATCCCCGCAGCGCTGCTCTCCCCTCCCCTCCCCACCTCCCGGCGAGGGGCGGGAGGGGGCGTGGCAGGGCCTGGATTTGTGTAGCTGCTACCCGGCTCCCCGCACTCGGAGTCTGCAGGAGGAACGCGGCCCCCGCCGCTGTCCAGCTGCTCCGTGCCTTTCGCGCCCGGCGCAGCCACCGCTGTCGCCGCCGCCTCTCGGAGAAACTCTGCCACTCTCTCGCCATGGACACTCCTAGGGTCCTTCTCTGGGCGATCTTCCTCATCAGCTTCCTCTGGGATTTGCCAGGTTTCCAGCAGGCTTCCATCTCCTCGTCCTCCTCCACCGAATTGGACTCCACCAAGGACGTGGAGAACCGCAAGGGAGGGAAGATGCAGCGGACTCCCCAAGAGAGTGCCGAGGGCCGGACGCCCAAGGAGCACCGGCCGCGGCCGAATGAGCTCAGGCGGCGGCTGCCGGGACAATCTCTGGGGCAGGAGCCTCCGGGCAGGGGGCCGCGCGTGGTGCCTCACGAGTACATGCTGTCAATCTACAGGACTTACTCCATTGCCGAGAAGCTGGGCATCAATGCCAGCTTTTTCCAGTCTTCCAAGTCAGCTAATACGATCACTAGCTTTGTAGACAGAGGACTGGGTAAGTGGCAAAGAAAGCGCCCGACTCCTCTCCGGTTGGAGCTCCTCAGCCAGAGCGTTGCCCGGGCTCTGGCAGGAGGCAAGGCAGCTTTCGCGAATTCCCTTGGCATTCTGGGCACCTCCCCTTTTTTTCTTTTCCCAAACCCCAAATTCTGAGTGCAGCTGCAGCTTTTGCTCCATTCCTTAAGCCTTCCCTGCTTTCTTACTTGTCTTCTCTCTTTTTCCTTCCTGTTCTCTTTTTGGCCGAAAGCATCGCGGAGATCACTGGTCTGGTCGCTAGCAGAGGAGAGAAGTGGTGAGCACAGGAAAGGAGACGGAGAAGGGTCAAAGAAAGGACTGAGAGACCCTGGCTCCAAAGCTTGTGAGGGTCGCGGGCCCTAGAACATCTGTGAGAGCTTTAGAGAGCCTCCTGTCTCTCTCAAGGAAAAGCCGGCACAAGGTAGTTAATCGGTCAAGGCAGCGAGTGCAGGATCGGTGTCAGGCAGTGCCTAGATCCAGCAGCCTTGTGCGTTCTCCCGGGAGTCCTGCGTAGGGTGTGGGGGAGCATCAGCAAGGTGGGCACCCAGCGCCTTGAGGCACCGTTTTTTATTTTTCCTCCGTCCACACCTGATAGTTTTCAAGTCACGGTCCACAGGGTGGGCTGAAATTGGGACTGCTAAAAGTGTGGGGTTGTCGGGGCTTGCAGTTCGACAGGAGGGTACCCATCCACCTTTCTCAGCCAGACAGCCCTTCTCTCTAGGAGCATCTCGGGGACCCAACCCTCACTCCCTGTGACAGACAGGATGCACTCGCGTCTATAGGATTCTGAGCTTCTCCCTCTTGCTATTCTGGCTGATCCGCAGCAGGGGCAGTGCCTTAGGGAAATCTTCAGATATTCGGGAAAGTTCCACGGGCTCCTAAAGAAGAGAAGTAATTCAGCAAAAAGCAAGAAAAGAGAGAAAGAAGGAAGGATGATAGACAGAGAGGAAGGTATAGAGAAAGTAAGAGGCCCTTCCCAGACTTCCAGACTTAGCTTCCACTCTATTCCCAGACCTAAGGGTTCGGGTTCAATAAAAAGTACCCACAAACTCCAGAGTCCTCGGGATTGGGCAGAAGGAACTGCTCATCTACATCTAACTACCGAGATTGTTCGCACATTCTCAAATCTTTTTAGAGTAGGCTAATGCCCCCCTCCCCCACCTGGCCCAAGCCCTATTCAATCTCTAGCCTCCAGCCTTCCCTCCAAGCTGTTTTTCCTCGCAGCCAAGGTTCTGGCCCAGCCAGGTACTCAGCTACAATCCGAGGTCAGCTGGGTTATGAGCTGCTGAAAGGTCCCGACGGCAAATTAACGCCGCCGTATTTTATGACGATTTTAGGAATAATAAAGTCACCTTGACAAAGACTTCTCCGTATTGCTGCTACTAGGTCTTGGACCTGGGTACTCAAAAGCAGCGCCAACTTCTTCCTATCGCGCTGCAATGCAGTTTCTCTCCCAGCAACTTCTCTGTTAACCTCCTAGAACCTCTAATACCGTCGCCAAAGGAGAGGTGACTGAAGAGCAGAGAATACTGCTTCTTGGGAAGAAATCCTAGAGGCCTAGGCTATCAGGCAATGGGGTACGTTTTTCTTTCCGCTGGAAGTAGCGAGTTCTCCCATCTTACCCCAGGCAGACACCCATATTGGTTCACTACTCCCTGAGAGTTCCTAGGCGCAGGGCTAAGGGACAGTGTGGGCTATCCCTAAGTATCTATAGGAGACTTTGGAATTTCAGAGAGCATGAGAAGCTGCCTGTCTCTAGGGTCCCCTGGACCTTGCATAGACTCGAGCACCTATCAACCCTTGTTTGTCCCGCAGCACACACACACACACACACACACACACACACACACACACACACACACACACACACACACACACACCCTAAGAGTCCAGGCACCATGCTGGAAAACCCAGGAGTTCTTTGAGCAAGAGCACCTGGTGAGGTTTGGGAAAGGGGAAGAACGCTGTTCCCTACTCAGGGTTGTAAAGCCAGGAAGACTGTGAATTCAACCTAAGAATGAGTTGGGGACAGGGATGCCAGAGATCCCTTGTCAGAGGAGATGGAAAGAGCACCGGGACGCAACTTCACGGGCTCTGTCTCTTCCTCGCTCTCCAAGTTGGAAGAAAACTGTGAGAGGGCAGCTAAGATACTTGGAAGGCTACGATGCTAGTCCCAAGCCTCAGGGGTGTAAAGGAGCTCGGAGGTGGGGGGGGGTGGAGAGAGAGACTGGAGGGGCGTGCGGAGGAGGGGCTGGATTGCTGGCTACAACCCCAGCTTGATAAAGGGAAAACCTCACTTTCCCTCTCACTGATTTTGATTTGATGTGTCACCGGCGGTGACCTCGGGTTGGACCTTCCGGGGCTTGCTTAGCATTGGGCCCCTGATTGGAGTGTTTCGACTCAGCGATCTAATTGAGGGTTCATGTCATAACACATCAAACGGTGTCTAGTCTCCCGTGATGGAAGGGACCCACTAACCGCGCATCCTCAGCTTCTGGCGAGGACTTCTGCCCCTCTCGCGCGGGGTTCTTAACGTGCCAAACTCTTCAGCATCCCCTCCCCCCAACCCCTGAGTGGGCAGGCAAGAGAAAAAAGGGGCCAGCCAGGAGCTGAGCGGGTCGTGCTAAGTTGGCGCCTTGCCTAGGGGAGGTTTAAATCACCGCGGAGTGATGTGGTAGGCTGGGCGCTCAGAAGCCAGGGTCCCTCTAGGGGGAGGAGCCTCGAAACTCGTTCACAGGCTCCAAGACACAGAGAATTGGCTAAAGGTCTTGCTCACATGGGGATGTTATACCTGAAGCTGGTGTTTGAGAATGGGAGGGCTGGAATAAGCAAGAGAGTTGTGATTTCATACAGATATCGGCCGCCTTCTGTGCAGTTTCAAGTGCTACTCCTTGTCCCACTCGTCCCGAAGGAGGCCTTGTTGCAAGCTTTGAAAACTCCCTGAAAGGGTAAATACAGTAGCCAAGATTGATTGACCTTTTACTGTGGGCCAAGTACTGTGCTAAAAGCTATGATTACGAGAAGCATCTCATCTCGTTTCCTTCTCAGCTACTGTTGCTGTGTTGCTTTAGAGGTGAATTAAGAAAGGCAGAGAAATTAAGTCGCTCAAGGTCACACAGCTTGTGAGAGGTGAGACTGGCGCAAGATTCTAGACTCCGAATGATAAACACTATTTGTATGGATGGGACAAGGACAAGAAGGATTTTAAGAACTATGTTGAGATGCAGAAGTTTAAAACAAAAAGAAAAAGAAAAAGAAAACGTGAGATTTTGCTTTCTGGTTTGATGTATTTCCGTGGTACTTAAAGACCCAATTAGTAGTTCTCTTGGAACTTTGGGTGCAAGGGTCTGGATATGTGTTGTCTGGCTTCCTCTTGTATTTATTTAGCAGAGGCACAAACTACTCTATGGGCGATCTTTTTAACACGCTTTCATGCTGTACCTCAAAAATCAGTTTAGGTAGGTAGGGATGAGAAAGTGTGTTTGTGTATGTTGGTGGGGAGCTGTGAGCACAGGATGAGAGTGAACCAGGTTAGATATGAAATTACAAAGACCAATAGTTCAGGGACCCTGGACTCCCAGCCAGCCGGGGAGGGTGGTGGCGGGAATAAAGATTAAGAGAGAGAGGTCCTGCTTTGCAATTTATGTGCTAAGTGCCAAATAATCACACACACACACATATACACACAGAGACAGACAGACAGACAGACACATACACACACAGAGAGAGAGAGAGAGAGAGAGAGAGAGAGAGAGAGAGAGAGAGAGAGAGAGAGAGAGAGATCAAAGATGAGGGAGAGAAACAAATTGAGTCTAAGGTTACCTCTGTGGGTTAGGTTTCTCAGAGACTTTGAAGTGAGAACAGTTGTTATTGTTGTGTTGTTGATACAAGCCTGCTTCCAGAAAGAAGACAGCAAAGAACAGATAACACCAAAGAAGAGGGAAACCTCCTTTGGAGCTGGGAACCCTTAGATTCCAGTCAAGGAAAGTCTGTTCTCATCCTCAGTTCAGAGATTACAAGGAGGCAGAAGGATGCTAGGAATAGACAGGCTTTGGAGAGAGGGGGGCTATCTAGGGCTTCATAGGTTTCCTGCTCTTGAAGTTTGCCTGTTACATTGTGTTTATGCAGAACAGTGGGTTTCTGCATAGAGTAATCAACGGGGCACACAGAGTAATCACTAGCACTTTTGCCTGTACCCTGTTGTGGTTGGCAAACGGAAAATGAAATACAAGCAGGGAAGTATTTTAATGGGGACGGAGGGAATTCGCAACTGTTAATTATTTGGTGACCTTGTATTCGATTTGTTTGAGTCCCTTATAAAAACACTAATTCATACCAGACGTCCAAGTGAGGAAGCTGGGCAGAAGGTTCTAATCTAGGCTTTATTTCCCCGGAAAGAGGGAACAGCCTTGGAAGGGGCTTGCTAAGCGTGCAAGCGAGTGTGTGTGAGGGGCGCAGGCAGAAGACTGGGCACAGAGCTGGCTTTGTGGTTCAGGCTGAAGGAGCTTCCTAGTTGGGTTAGTCGGAGGTTCTGGGGAAAGCCCCAGGTAGGACAAGGGCAGCTTAAACTCCAAAGTTTGTCCACTCTTCCAGTTGGAATGATTCAGGTACATTTAAGGCCAGAAACCAATTCCCAAACCCATAGGCTTATGGCTCAACACCAGCTGCTGTCTTTAGATCTTTAAGGGGCAGCAAAAGGAAAAAGGCAAGATGCTAAAAGGACTGGGGATCTTGTGCAGTCGGAGTGCAGGTTGCAGGAACAGTCTTAGCCAGGAAGGCTTATCTGATGACATCAAAGGTTATCCTCTTCTCTGGATGCCCTGGGAATTTGGAGCTTTTGCCCAGGGTGTAATTGCTAGTGGGGGAGGGGAAGGAAAACGTGCTCAAACACCCCCTTTCGTTTTTTGCACGTTAAGGAAAACAAAATTCATCTGAGCCATGGATGCTGGATTCTGTCCGTTTTTGTGAATTCTCCTTTTCTTAACTGAATCAGGATCGGAAAGCCATCTGCTCTGACCAGAGAGCACCGGTATCCCTGGATCCTCTGGGAGCTCGGTCTTAGTATAACGGGTTTCCTCCACTTGGAGTTCTTGGGTGTCACCACACCTCTTCCATAGTCAGGAGCCTTCTAGGGACTTTGTGTTTGGGGGGGGTGATGGTAGGAATGTGTCAGATAAAGAAGTTTTGCTTCCTGACAGACTGCCATTTGCATCAACCTTGATCAATTTAACCATACCTCCTAGGTGCCTTTAAGATCAATAAAACGTTAACCCCTTCGCTTTTTAACAACCCGGCACCAACTGTGCCAGGAATGGAATCAAGGAATAGTCCTTTTGGTATGGAATATGAGAATAAGGACCTATTGCAGATCCTTCGACAGCCTCAGTCGAAACTCTGCATGTTTATTTTTAGGTTCAATTTGAGTTAAATTATGTCTTCTGTTTACTGGAATTAAATTGATCCCCGTTGACCTAATGGGTTCCAGGTACACTTTCTGCTCTCAGGTACTGCCCCGGTGGAGAATTAGGTCCAATGGTGGGGGAGGGACTGCAGAGCTTAGAAAGGACTGCAAGCTGCTTGGTGGAAGGAGGCCCTGACTGTGCAGTTAGAGGCTGGCCTCGGTGCGGGGCAAGGCTTACCGACCACAGTAGGCTGTACAAGACCAGAGAAGGGAGCGCTTATGGCACTAGTTGGTGGCCTCTGAGATTGAAGGGCATAAGGAAGGACAGGGCAAGAAGAAGTGATATATGTTCGTGTTTTGCATAGCAAGCTTCTGAGGGAGAGGAGTGTACAGCAGCTGTGCACTTCCCAGTAGACTGGAGCTCGGAAACGGTGGGGTAGGAAATGTCGGGGTGGGGGGACCTCTGAACTGTGATCTGCAATGGATACCAGGAATCTCATTTTGTTACTTTGTTGCACCTTGCCTGATACACAAAAGAATATTCTGGAGACTTGTTCAAAGCAGGAATCTTGGGAAATGGGAACTGAAAAGTCTGCCCGCCAACCAGTGCCCTCTTTGAACCTTTGCCTTCTGCTACTACAGAGTTAGTTGGTAAGAGGAGCTGCATAAAACGTCCACTTATCTTTCTCCTGTTGGGCTGATGAGGCCTGAGTCAAATTGCAGATTCTAGGAGGGCTTTAAGACTCAAGCATCCCCACCACTAACTCTTATCAAGAGATGTGGCATCACTTCCACTGGCTGAGCTTTTTATAGATTTCATTCCCTACATTTCTGGAAAAGCCACCTTCAACAAATCCACTTAGTTCTGGTCCTTAGGAAAGAGGTGCAACTTGGGTCCTTGTGGCACTGGCTACCTCTACAGCTTGCAGAGTATAGGAAAGTTGGTTTTGATCTCCTGGATGTGGTTAAATTAAACTTTAAGCTTCTGTAGTTGGAAGCCCAAGGTTAAGACCCAGCTGAAAAGACAAATGCCAGGGCAAGTGTCCTTGATCTTGGTTAGTCCCTGTCTCCCCAACAAAGTCTGTGACCAGAAGAGATTTTAGGAATTTAGCTCCAAAGTAAAAACTTCATCTGTCCAGACAAAACTAGGCTTCCATTTGCTGTATTCAGTTCTCAGGGGGAGCTGACTCTTTTCCTTTGTAGCTACCCAGAAATTAGCAAGGCTGAATTTGGAGTTACCACATTTTGAGACTGGACCAAGGATCAATGATGTAGTTTCGGTCAGGCAAGGGCAGGCTCCCTTCTGAACTTCACCTTTCCCCACCGAAGCAGACCCTGAGGTACAAGCATTGGGAGTTCACCGCGGGGTCCAGACAGGTGACAAGACCCTAACTAAGGAGCCTACAAGACCCAAGTTCATTAGAGAAGGAAAACATAGATTCACCATGCAAAGAAAAAGAAAGAAAGAAAGAAAGAAAAGAGAGAGAAAGAGAGAAAGAAAGAGAGAGAGAGACAGAGAGAGAGACAGAGAAAGAAGGAAAGAAAGAAAGAAAGAAAGAAAGAAAAAAAAAAAAGAAAGAAAGAAAGAGAAAGAAAGAAAGGAAGAAAGGGAAGCAAAATCAGACAACCCATGAATGATTCCCAGGTCATTCTTGGGGATGGAAGGGACCAAGGAAGCTTGATAAGGCAAGCTGTGATGAAGGCACCAAGAAAGTCAAGAGACCTTGAGAAGTTGGACCAGTTAGTGTGTGCGCAGGATGCACACCCTGACAGAGCCACCATCTTTACTACTGACAGATGTAGCTTACCGCCATCCTCACTGAAACTCAGGTGTTCATTTCTATGCCTCCTTCCCTCCACATAGAGAGTAGCATTTTGTTTTGTTTTTGCTTTTTTAGGTACAAATAGGGAATATCCTTTTTTTTTTTTTTTACTACCCATGATTGGTTCTGTGGACAGATCACACCTACAAAACACACCCGAGAGAGGAACTACAGGTTCCTCAGGGCTGTACTTGCTCAGTGACTTATGGGCTAATGCATAAGCTAACGCTGCCTTAGTGCCTGTGGAGACTTACAAGAATGGTTTCATCTTTAATGACTGGGATTTAATGAGGAGGGCATTCATCATCTGGCACTGTGGTGGTGTAAATGAATTGGAAAGACTCTATAAAGAAAAATCAGAAATGTCTCTATAACAGATTTCAAAACTATTGATGCAGAAGCCTTGATTGTCATTAGAACTCAGATGGGTGGGAGACAGTAGTTTTTTCTATTTTCTTTACCTGTGTTGCCCAACAATGTTTTTCCTCCACTCCTAGAAATCTAGTGGAAATAACCAGATTATGACTGTTCAAGGAGGTCAAGAAGGTGATAAACCTTTTCCTACCAAAATGTAGATAACTGCAGTAAGGTTGTCAGCAAGCTTCCCTGTACTGGGTGAGGTACCTTGATTCTGACCTTTACAGCAACACAGGTGATTCTCCCACTTTGTAGATGAGGTACACCAGGCTAGGAAGTCATGTGATTAAGATACCACGTCACAGATAAGGATTGGCGTAAGCAGCATCTTTCAGACTTTAAGTGGCCATGCTTCATCCCGCATTGTCAGTAGCTAGCATGTGTATCACATTGTCAGAAGTTACTAACATCGCCCATGTGTCCCTGTGTGCTGGCACACATAGGTCTCCACTTTGTAGAAGAGACACAGATGTTTTTCACATTCTCTCCCAAAAGTCATAGTGTTGGCAATCTTTCCACTACACTGCTTAGGAAATGGATGGGTCTTAGAGACCCAGGTACCGGAGCCATCCCTCCATCCTAGGATGAACAGTGAAGAAGAACCTAGCACTGTCTCAGGGGTTCAAATGCAAACAGAGACCAAGGATTGTGTTTAGAGCAATGGCACAGGTACAGGAGCCAAGCCGCCAGCTCTAACATTTACTGGAGAGCCTCCTGGATTTTCATTTGTAACCATCGTTTTCTTGGAGGTAAATTTTATGTTTATTTACAATAAACATTATATAATACTGTGCAGAGTAATGGACTCGAGGGCTCCCTGTGACACTTTCATATACGTATCATTGCATTTTGCTCAACCTTGCTCCCCTCGTCCTATGTTTCCAGTGGTTGTCCCCTCCATATAGTCCCCTTTCAGCTTCTGTGTCATACACACATTTTTGTGTATTCTGCAACTGTAGAAAGCATGGGATATTTATCATAGTCTACAGGTAGTACTCTCTCCTGCTTATTGTTCTTCCTCACTGCTGGGTTTTTTAAATAGGTATTTTTAATTTTTAGTTGACATGGTATTTACATACACTTATGGAGTACTATGTGAAATCCTAATTTATGCATGTACACACACACGCACACACACATACACACACACACACAACACGGTGTAATCATTAGCTCACAAGTGGCTGTGAGAATTACATAAGCTAAAGATTTATATTTTTCCCAGCACATAGTAAATATTACACCACTGTCTGATATTACAGCCAGTGCTCTGGGTGGTCAATCATGGTCCTGGGGTCAAGCAAGAACATGCAGGGGTGCTGTGTAGGACGCTCCCAAAACGTTTTCTTAATGAAAATTCTTAGCAAAGGGACAGACTTTGCAAGGATGGGCCTAGGAGGTACTGTATCCTAGGGGCATAGTAAATAATTCAGGCATAGATTGTCCTCACAAACCTTCACACCCCCATAGGAAGGGGCTTATGGAGTATACCTGGAATATTCTGACTTGACAGACTCTTGACACTCAGGGTGGTGACGGATCTAAGACCCCACCACTGCTCCAGACACATCCATCAAGTCTGAGCTTTGAAGTAAAGGAAAAGGTGACCCACCCTGGGGAAACTGCACCACAATCAAGTGTTGATCGGATTGAGGACCAAAAACTAAGTGGTGGCAGGCTTCCTCCTTTCTTCTCCTTCACTGCCCAGTCAGGGCTCATGTAGAGGAGAACTGAGAGATGGGGCTCTTGGAACTAGTGTGATCCATCTCTTGCAAGATGCTAAGTTAAATCTTGGTGCTCTGAAGTTTCTTCCCAGTAAATGACTATACCAGTGAAGCTGAGCTTGAATGCTTTGGTGAAGGGATCTGGGAGAAGCCATCAAAGCTCTCAGTTTCATGAACCTGGCACAAAGGCAGTGTCCAGTTAACACCCAAAGCTACTTCTAGGTCCACACTAAGCTAGGGGTCAAGAAGGAAGCTTGGTTTCAAAGAATTCTGGAGTGTTCTTTGCAAAGGTGGGCTGTTGATTATCTTTGCACCCCACAGCCAAATCCTACTTTGGGTGTGTGGGTGGGAAAGGTCACATATTCTGAACTTTCGGAGCTGTGGGCTAGCTACAGATTCTGTGCCTCCCAAGACACAGGAGACATGGCCAGGCAGACGGAGTCTGCCCAGCGTCTATTCAGAGAATCTCAGTTAATTTAAAGAATGAGACACCAGCCAATGTTTAAAGGGCCTGCTGATCCGTTGGGAATCACACATAAACTCTTGGTTCTGGTCCCTGGGAAAAAAACAAACCCAAATTGAATCCTCAAGAGGGACATCACACTAACTGTACAGGATCCAGTGATGTTTTGGGGAAACAGTTCTGGTCCTTTTCCCCTGTGAGTTTCAGATTTTTAGAACTCTTATGGAGGCTTGCTGGCTGGCAACCCCTTAGGTAGGAATAACTCTATGGACTAAGCTGGCTTGTATCCTAAGCTCAGAATGCCTCAGGGCTCCCTGGTCACATCTTTTCCTCTCCATTTTAGTGTTTGCCTCTAGAGTCCTTCAGCCATTTACTGTGCCCACCAGAGCCTCATGCACTTGCCCATCTAAGAACGTCTGTCTCCATAATTGCTGTCGGTCCTTCTCTAGTTAAACCCTCATCTTCTTAACTTATACTCACTCTGACTGAGACATCTTTTGATCAACGCCCTCCTATTTGAATTTTTAAAACTTCTGTACTAAGAGCTTTGGATGACGTAACCATAGTACCAAGGTAGGAAGGCCTTGGTTTTCAGACAAACAAGTGAAAGCCAAGACACCTTACACCAAAACCGTCAGGGTTTGTATTTTTCCCACATTTGTATCATCGCCGGTTCTAGATGTGTAAAGGTACATTCTCTTCAGATGTACCTGTTATGACTCTTCCTCATCTCCTTCCTCTTCTCTTCTCTACCCATCTTCCTGAGAAAAAAGCAAAAGCAAAAAAAAAAAAAATCCCCACAGTTATGCCTTGAAAGGTGTGTGAGTCCAATGCTCAAGAGAGCTCAGTTGACTGAGGAGAGAGTCATGATGCAAAACAAATTAGCTTGATGCAGGTAGAAGCCTTTTCCAATGGATTACTGATCCCATCCAGATCCCAAGTGCCTAGAGCAGACAAGCATTTTCAGGATGTTCATGAGATGATTTATGAGGATATGCCATAGATTTAGAAGCCAACAGTGGACATTTTTGCAAGAGAGGGAGTCATGCACTGACATCACCCATACTTACATAAGACTTAAAAAGAGGAGGGCTATACAAGGCAGTGCAAAGGCCAGGGATGGCTTCCTGGCCACAGGTGACCCATGGCAGCTGGGCCAGGCTTTCGTTTGCCAGACCAGCTGGTAAAGTGTTTGGAGCAGTCTGTAACTGCTACTTGCTGGTCTCTACATTCCAGACCTACGGTATGCCTCTTCTTGGCTACGTCTCTGTTGCATAGGGCTCCAAAGCAGGTTCAAACATGTGGGAATGTGATCTGGAGGGCATCTCTAGAGAGCAGCTATCTTCTTGGGTCCTGTGATTAGGAGTTAGACGCTCTGGAGACCTGCTGAGAAGGCATGCGGATGAAATTCCCCCAAAATATCAATGTTTCAATGGGCAGAAGGAGCCTAGAGAGACGATGCCATGGTTTAGGGGTGGTGTCTTGGACTCTGCCCTGCATCTGGGTGCTTTGCTCTGTCTCTACTGCAGTGATTCTTCTCCTCACAAAATGGGGAATCCAATCCCTACCTGTATCAGTGATTCTCTGAGACTCTGAGCCAACAGAATAAGCATCATTTGGACGCTCCTAGGAAGGCAGACCCCTAAGCCACTGGAATCTGAAATAATTTTTTGTCTCTATCAAGTTCCTATGATTTACCCATGATCCTAGGTTGTTTTTGTTTGTTTGGTGTGTATGTTGTGTGTGTGTGTGTGTGTGTGTGTGTGTGTGTGTGTGTGTGTGTGTGTGTTTTATTAATGGCCAGTGCCCTAGACTGATCTCCAGTTTCCTGGGCTATGGCCCTTAGCCCAGTTTGATGGCCCAGGTAGCTTCTTTTGCAGTAGTCTTCTCAAGAGAGGACCACATCATTCGGGTGTGCGTTTACCTGGGACACTGAGACATGCTCACTGGGGAGGCTGTAAGTGTTCCGGTAGGACTCCTACAACCATGAGGTAGACTAGGGCAGGAAGAAAAGGAAATAAATGGAGGCTGAAGGGTGTACGTGCATTCTTTGAGTTCTAGAATAGTCGTGTGTGTAGAACAGTCTTATAAGATAGGTCACCAAGTGACTTAAGGTTGAAGGATCTACAAGAGCCTTTCCCTACAGATGACTGTCTCAATTATGATTCAGATGTGCAGACTATTTATTACCTTACTTTTTAAAAAAAGAAAGGAAGGAAGGAAGGAAGGAAGAAAGAAAGAAAGGAGGAAAGAAAGAAAGAAAGAAAGAAAGAAAGAAAGAAAGAAAGAAAGAAAGAAAGAAAAGAGAAGAGCCAGGTGGTGGCTACACCAGCATTTGGGAGGCAGAGGCAGGCAGATTTCTGTGAGTTCAAGGTCAGTCTGGTCTACAGAGTGAGTTCCAGGACAGCCAGATTACACAAGGAAACCTGTCAAGCAAATTAAAAAAAAAAAAAAACCAAACCAAAAGAATGGAAACAAAAGAATGATATCTCCATGTTGCAGGAGCGATAAGTAAGTAGTTTATTCTCTATCTGGACAGAGAACCTGTCTACGTTCTCTGGCTAACAACCAAGTATGTCACGTTATGAAAACAGAGATGGAAATGATTTCCCAAGAGAGGCCAGGATTTATTCCCAGCAAGCTCCACAAATATAGTTTGGTCTGCAACCTCCTTCCTGTAGCCCCTTGCCACTCTTGGTTGCTTCTAGAATTCTCTATTTGGCCTAAAGTGCCAAGGTGATGGGACTTGCTGCTGAACGCTCAGTTGCTGGATCTCAGCACATCTAAGTGGCATCTTTGACTTCATCTCTTATTTAGATTATTAATCCCCCCATCTTCTTTTTTCCCACCATGGAAATGGGACTAGTATCTACCTACCCTATTGAACTGTGCAATGAAATCAAGAATAGAACTGTTGACAGTTTGCCTGTCCTACCCTGAACTAGGGACAGAGGGAGCAAGGGAAGTCCAAGGTGACAGGTACACCGACCTGGGTAGTGGCCAAGCACCACCATCAGCCAAAGCTTTCTATGAAGGAAAAGAAAGTGTGTTGAATTCCCCCCGGGGCTGGTTTGAAGGTCTTGGCTTCCATAAATCAACTTCCTGCGGCAGCTCTTCCCTTTTCCCCTCTCCAACCCTTCCCACACTACAGTACCGGTACTGGCATGCGCCTTAGAGGCAGCCGGCCAGCAGTTAGCCTGGAGAGCTGGCTGGGTGTGGCTGCGGTTCCAGAGTCAGTGTCTGTGGGCTATATGTCCCCAGGCTACTTCTGAACAGGCAGTGAAGGTTGGAATGGACGTGGCCATACTTTTACTATTGAAATCGACCCAAACTTTACTAGCTTCTGGGGAAGGCAGGGGGCTTTGGGGATTTTTGTATTTGCAGGGTTGTAAACATTTTATGGGAAGGCAGCCCAGGAAAATCTGCTTAGCTTTCCGCCTTGCACGTTGAAGTGATGTTGGCTGCGTGCACAAATGTGTCAGAAAAAGAGGTCTGATATTCCACTCGTCCTGAAGAATTTGCCTTGGAGTTTTTAAAGTCTGCCTGGCTGTGTGGCTTTATCTCTTTCACTTATAACCAAGAAATGAATCTTTGGGATTTATTGAAAAACAGAATATCAGATTGGGTGGTGGAGAAAAAAGGGGCGGGGCATGTCCCTGCCAGCATCTAGTTATCCCCTCGCTGAGGTTTTCTCTTCCCTGGGATGCCTATTTCCCACGTACAGACAGATCTCAATAGATGGAAGTGCTAGTTTGTTCATGCCCATCTCCACTTCTTAAAGCTGCATCATCCTTTCACTTGTTGGAAGGAAGGAAGAAAAAGATTGGGAAAAAAAAAGAAAGAAGTAAACCAGCAACTCTCCATTCTGCCTGGGCCTAAAACATCCCAGCAACACTGTAGTGGGGGTAGCAATATGACCCTGGACTAGTGGGTTTGTAAAATGACTGAAGGAAAGAGGCTCATGATAACCACCCAAAGCCTCACGCCCGGGTCCTGTTTGTAGATTTCGATTAAATTAGACAAGCAAACTCTGACACTGATAATTTTATGGGCAAATTGAAAATAATGGTTCTACAAGTTTTGCACCTATTAACTTGTGTGTATCCTAGGTCTCCCAGGTTTCCGGGTCTGTGGTAAGCAAGGACTTGCCATTCATCGCTTCTATAGGTTGGTGGGAGGTGTCCAGAGCCTGGGAAAGACAGAACTCGTGACAAATATAGACGAGATAATTGTAGATAATTTCAAGTGCCAGAAAGATGATAAGCCAAGGTCCTGTGATAGTGGCCCAGAGAGGCTGTTTTGGACCAAGGTGGTTTGGGATGACATCTTGGAAGAACGAATATTTGAGAAGTCATTGATGAGAGCTCCTGGACAGAAGGGTTAGGGAAGGCCCAAATTTGTGACCACAAGGGCATATTAGTGGTTACGCAGCCTGCTGACAGGGAGCCCAGGGAGGCCGCCTCAATAGAAGTACAAACTTTTGATCCAGGCAGCAGCTGAGCTGAGGTGGGGTCCTCTCTGGTGTGGTTCCTCACCACACAGTGTGTGTATGGTCCAAGCCAGAGCCTGGAGGGGTGTTTGGGCAGCCGAACGGGACTCCCAGGCTGCCTGCCCCCTCCTTCCCACTTCCTCTTGGGGATTGCCGAAGAGCACCGGGCTGATCTCCCTGTAAGTGAAACTGACTGTAATTATTTTTTATCTCGCAGACGATCTCTCGCACACTCCTCTCCGGAGACAGAAGTATTTGTTTGATGTGTCCACGCTCTCAGACAAAGAAGAGCTGGTGGGCGCAGAGCTGAGGCTTTATCGCCAGGCGCCCCCAACGCCCTGGGGGCCACAAGCCCGACCGCTGCATTTGCAGCTCTTCCCCTGTTTGTCCCCATTGTTACTGGACTCTAGGACCCTGGATCTTCAGGGGCCAACAGAAGCTGGCTGGGAAGTTTTCGACGTGTGGCAGGGCCTGCGCCCTCAGCCGTGGAAGCAGCTGTGCTTGGAGCTTCGGGCAGTCTGGGGTGAGCTGGACGCCAGGGATTCAGGGGCGCGCTCGAGGGGTCCCCAACAGTCACCGCCCCTGGACCTGCGGAGTCTGGGCTTCGGCCGGAGGGTGCGGCCGCCCCAGGAGCGCGCCCTGCTTGTCGTGTTCACCAGATCGCAGCGCAAGAACCTGTTCACTGAGATGCATGAGCAGCTGGGCTCTGCAGAGGCTGCCGGAGCCGAGGGGTCATGGCCAGCGCCTTCGGGCGCCCCAGACGCCGGGTCTTGGCTGCCCTCGCCCGGCCGCCGGCGGCGACGCACCGCCTTCGCCAGCCGTCAGAGCAAGCGACATGGCGGTAAGAAGTCCAGGCTGCGCTGCAGCAGAAAACCTCTGCACGTGAATTTTAAGGAGTTAGGCTGGGACGATTGGATTATCGCGCCCCTAGAGTACGAGGCCTATCACTGCGAGGGCGTGTGCGACTTTCCGCTGCGCTCGCACCTGGAGCCCACCAACCACGCCATCATCCAAACGCTGATGAACTCCATGGACCCGGGCTCCACCCCACCCAGCTGCTGTGTTCCCACCAAATTGACTCCCATCAGCATCCTGTACATCGATGCGGGCAATAATGTGGTCTACAAGCAGTACGAGGACATGGTGGTGGAGTCCTGTGGTTGTAGGTAGCGGTGCTGTCCCGCCGCTGGGCCAGGGACCACGGAGGAAGGCCTAACTGCTGAGAGAGGAGCAGGAGCTGTCCTGGAAGAGGCCACAGGTGGGGGACAGCATGAAAGTAGGAGCACAGTGGGAGAGGAGGCCGCCCAGCCTTTCCAGAACCTTCCACCCCAGAAGCAGCTAAGGGTTTCACACTTTGCCTGGCCACCCTGGAAAGACTAGACAAGAAGGATTCTTTCTTTTATTATTTTATTATGTTGTTGTTGTTGTTGTTATGTCTCCTTGGTTTTGATACAACATGGAAGGAAGGGAGATAGATGCACATCTGTTCACCAAGAGATCTGTGGGGAGGAGGGCGTGAGAGAATAACCAATTACTTTTGCCTGAATCTCAGATTAGTTGTTTCTACCTGTGTAAAAAAGTGAGAGCGTTGAGTCTTTCCAGCCTAGTCACAGCTGGTGTCCTTGGCCACACAGGAAGTATTAGGAGCATTGGCCAAACAAATGAATCGGGAAGGGTCTTGCCCTTAAGAGAAGCCCAAGCTGCCTCCTTTGGCTTCTGTGCGTCCCCAAATTCAGCTCTGTCCTGGCCTCTCCCAGCATGGGGAACTGGGAGTTGTAACCTCTGTGGACTTAGGTCTCAGGATGCCTTTACCGTTGCTGGTGGGGGGAAAGGAGTTGGTATGGATGGAATGACAAGAATTAGTCCATGTGGAACCCCGTGAAGGATAATGAGAAACCGCAAGGCCTACCTCTGACCGGGTGACACGGGGCGTGCATTACCCAAGGCTGGAGGCAACCCACCCGAAAGCTCTTGGTCACGTCCGTTTCTCATTGATTTCTTTAAACAGAATTTGCCAAAATTCCAGCACCTCCTTCTAAGGCAGCGACTTTTTTTTTTTCTTTTTTTTCAATGGCAAGGGGTGGGAACTCTATAATTAAAGGAAGAAGGGAAGAGAAGGAAAGGACCTGAAAGGTAGAAGGGCTACATCAGGAGGGGAGACGACCGGGCCCCACAGGAGGATGGAGATAAAGGGCCAGGCCCCAAGCAGGGAAGGGGGATGAAAGGGCCAGGAGTCTCTGCCTCTGAAGTTTCTTAAAATTTAAGTCCCCTCTCCTCTTTCTGACATTCCTGAGAGATTACCAGCCAGCAATAGCCCAGGGCTCCCCCTAGAGAATTGTTTTAGATTGTAATTACCAGTTAGGTGGTGTTTTTAAACCTTAGTAATGAGAAGCTGTGAGTCAAGTGTTACATTGAGCTTGGGGTGGAGGCTGGGATACAGGGCATGGGGAAAGAAGCCAGAAGGAACCAGAGACAGCACACGGGAAATACCTGATCCCAGGTAGTGGAAACCTCAATCCTTCCCACAGTACGTATGACAATTATTTTCAAACACTGTCCAGACAAAGTCCCTTTGGGAAGTAAACTTCTTCATCTCTGTCCATGGAATAGTTTAAACCGAGGACCTTGTCTGTGTTAAGGATTACAGAGTGTTTTTGGGTTACCCCAACTGGTTTGTTCTCTCTCCATTGAAATCTGTTTCTTATCTGGTTCAGAGAGCTACAAACTGTCGAGGGAAGAGTTGGACTGCTAATACACGGTAATATAAACTGGTAAGAGAGAAAAGACCAGACTCGGCCAGGAGAACTAACTTAAATGCACATTTGTTTCGGATGCACTGTTGTTCTGTTAAGGCTGTATATATTTGTTTATTTAAGATGACTGAAAGTGCAAAGAGAAAACATGCAATTCATCTTAATGTACAAAACGTTATATGCACTCAAATGTTATAATTTCTAATATTTTTAAAGTTTATATTCGAGTTGTACAAAGTTAAGCATTAATCAGATATTTCATTCTTTCCTAATGTTATCGTTTTCTTAAATATTATTACAAAATTTAAGTGTGTCTAATGGAGAGTTTTTTTCTTGGAAACTGTCTACCTCACTATAATACAAATTTTGACAACACTAAAGTTACCAGAGGTCGATTGATATTCAAAACATTTTTTATAGTATACCTTCTTGGATGATACGGAATCTGGTTAATTCTGTCTTATTAAACTCATTTTCCCTTAATAACTCAGCCTGGTGTATGTGGATCTATAGAAATCATTTTCTGAGGAAATTTGTTCCAGTACCAATTGGAAGACATTAATTGTCCTAAAGGCTACTGTTATGAGCATCATTTTACTTTAAAACTGTTAATAACTGCTTACATAATTGTTTAATTCATTAAATTAAAGCCAAAGCCTGATCAGCTGTTTAACACTGTTTATAAACCTGTGCCCTATCACACAGTCTCAAGGATCCAAGTAGGAATTTGAGTCTCCAGTAGTTTCTTCCTGAACCCAGAACTCCATAGACCAAGTATGTGCTCTATAACTGGTTGCACCTCCGGGTCCTGCTCACTTCTTTAATTACTGATTAACACTCACATCTATGATGGACCACGGGCAATATATACAATGTGGTTTTGTTTTGTGTTTCCTGCCCATTGGCAGACTCTTGTGTAAATTCACATCTGAAAGTTCCTATGTCAGGCACAGAAAACCTCTTACCTCAAGCCACTCAGGTAGGCGTTATTGCAGTCTCTCATTGAAGGGTAACTGAGGGGCAGAGGAGCTACATGGCTTGCTAGCAGCTGTCCATTCAAGCAGTGGTTGTTCAGGTTTGAATTCAGTCTTCCAGATGACGTAAGGATCGACTTGTCTTTTGGTCCCCATATCCCTGCACAATGCGTAGTTAGCCACAGTGTAGAAGGATTGCCAGCTGGCGGATGGAGCAAAACCTGTACAAGGGCTGGCAGCAATGTTTTTAGTCTCCGTAGCATGTTACAGCTGAGGTGCGCATGGTGACAGCTCAGAAAATGACATAAAATTACACAGGGGGTTACTCAACTCAGAGTTCCTAGCTTTGGGTTGTCCAGAAAAAGTGATGGCTCAAGTCATTGTTGGGCTTTGGAATTTTCTAGACTTTACCACTGCCCTCAATGTGATTTTTGTGAGTTCTGATTATTAAAATATAATGATCGATTTACAAGTAGGAAATGTTTCAGAAGATTGGATATATATCTGTTTAAACTTCTTCCCATGAAATCAATGTCTCTTGAATTCCTAATCATTTTGTAAACACTTTATTTGCCCAAACTGAAAATTTTGAAGGCATAGTTAATCTTCTACATTTTGCAAAGGATCATCTGGGAAAACATCATGGGCTCCTTCCACTTCTTCCCTGCAGGCCTTTCCCCAGAGCCAAGACGTTTTTGCATTTTTACCACTCTTCCTATCACATATCCAATTACCCTGACTTCCCAATTCCAGCCCCAAGCCTCCTTATACAATGGCCTCCCTACACTTTTCCTTTTGGTACTGTCGAGCTTCCATTATTGGCAAGTCTATCAGAAAGTTTATACCTTAACTTAGGGAAACAAAATCTAACTGAATTATCTAAAGACCGAAATATATCTTAGCCCTTTTAAAAAAAGATTCATTTATTTTATTTATATGAATACATTGCCCCTGTCCTCAGGCACACCAGAAGAGGGCATCATATCTAAATAAAGATGGTTATGAGCCACCGTGTGGTTGCTGGGATTTGAACTCAGGACCTCTGGAAGAGCAGTCAGTGTTCTTAACCACTGAGCCATCTCTCCAGCCTATCTTAGCCCTTAAGATTAGAGATATTTGCACTTTCAGAAATATCTTGCTTTATTTGATTTTCTCTGAATGGTAATAGTAGTAGTGGTGGTAGTAGTAGTAGTAGTAGTAGTAGTAGTAGTAGTAGTAGTATAGTAGTAGTAATAGTTGTTGTTCTAGACAACACAACATAAGATTCAATGTATAAACTAGGTAGTCACTGATGATACATGGATGGATAGAGACACTGTCACAGGAGAATTTAATGTAATGAAAAATGAATTATGAACATTCTTTGTCCTTCTCTTTGAGAAAAGACTCACTGTATAGCCCAGGCTGGTCCTGACTTTATGATCATCCTTCCCCTGCCTCATAAGGGCTGTGATAACAGGTATAGGCTCAGTGGTTTCCTGACCAAAATAAGTAACATTGGTTTTGGTATATAAAAGCAAAATGTTCAATAGTGGCCCTTTCTAACTTCTTAAGCTTAATTTCATAGGCCCCACTGAGATACGTGTTTTGTCTTTGTTTTATTCACTGCTATATTCCTACCATTCAGTACTAGATCTGACATCTTAAGAGACATTTAATAAATGAATTCTGCTGAGTTTAAAAATCTATTTATAGCAGTCACATTCAAGGGAATGTGTGATTAATGTCTCTTCGACACAAGTTGAGTTAGTCAGTCTTCCTTAACTGGTAATTCTAGAGGCTGTGGAGATGGCCCAGTGGTTAAGAGGATGTACTGCTGCTCTTCCAGAGGATTTGAGTTCAGATCCCCAAATCCATATTTCATAGCTCACAATCCCCTCTGACTCCAGTTCCAGGCGATACCCTCTTGTGGCCTGCAATAACATCTTTATATACATGCTGATATTCACACACACACACACACACACACACACACACACACACACACACACACAAACACATTCATAGACACACAGACATACACAGCAGACACACACACACATATGTGTGATGATTTTGAAAAATGTTAAAAAATGAATTCTAGGTTTAAGAAATGGTCTTTAAATCTTGCAGACTGTTTTTAAAATCATATAATCCATATTTATTTTAAAACCCTCAACTTCTCTAACAGGCAACAAAACAAAATAGGTCCTTTTTATGTAATACTTTTTATGTAAAACCAGTGAAGTCAGTTTCTAAAGATGACAAATTTCAAGCTACAGTAAGTATTCCAATTTTGTTTGTGTCTTTTGTCTCTGCACTAGAAACACAATTACTCAATTACTCATTCAGTGTCACGAGAGAGAACTTGTTAGACACTTCGGCAACCCCATTTCTTACAGTTTAAAGCTATTTCAACTACCAAATACACATATAATATTTTATAAATACCAAATATACATAGATTATTAAAAATCCACTTTTAAATTAATATGAAAGTATTGATATTGAGGTCCCATTTATCTAATATTTTATACTATAATTGGAAATTTCTTTGAGTTAAGAACACTGACCAGCTAGTCAGGATGGTCTGTGCCTACAATTCTATCACTCTGGAGGCTGAGAAGGAAGAAGAAAGGCGTAGTGGATTAGAGCACTTCTATGCAAATAAACAGAAGGATCCAAATACAATTCCAGGCATCTACCGTGTAACATTCAGCCAACAACCTGAGCACTGTGGGGACTGGGAGATCACTGCTGCTACAGGAGGATTGCTGGGATTTGCTGTCCTGCCAGCTTAGCTGGAGAAACATGAAGTTCCAGGTTCAGTAACAGACGCTGTCTCAAGGAAGTAAGGCTGAGATTGACAGAGCAGGACACTCAAATATCCTCTTTCGGCCTCTGTATAGTCTGCACATGGATTTACTCACATGCACCACATGCATATGTGCACATACACACATGCATACCAGATGCATATATACACATACATACACACAGGACATGCATATGTACACACACAAACACATATACTATATGCATATATGCACACACATATACCATATATGCATACATGCACATGCACACATATGTACCACATATACACATACACACATATACCACACACATGAATATGTGCACATGTATACACACAGGAACACACTTAGAGTTCAAAGTCAGCATGGCTATACAGATCAAGGCCCTGCAAACAAGCAAACAAGGAAAGAAACAAACAAGCAAACACAGAGTCTGTCCAATTAGTCCACTGCTAAAGAATTAAAACACAAGGAAATCTAACCAATAGACAGCAGTTGCAAATCTGCTTGTGGATTTGATCAATAAAAGAAGAAAATTTTCCCTCCAATTAAGAAAAAATCAAGTCTGTCCTAAAAGTCAGTGTAAGAACAAGAGCCCCCAAGTTCCTGCTTTTTGGGGGTTCCTCTCCGAGGTCCCGGTAGACTGCTTAATCTTTTCAACTGATTTGAGTAACTTGAGTCCCACATTCTCTATGAAGAGGATAGCTAGTTTCCCTCACTGTTTAATATGGTTTTACATTTTCCAGACTCTTTTAGAGCTCTTTCAGGTGTTTTTACTCTATTGAATTAGAAAACCCTTACATAATTCTTCAATACCTCTTTTAACTTTATTACAAAGGTTTCCTAATCAGAATTTTGTGTCCTCCAACTCCTTTATTTTTCCCCTGGGGATGAGCTACGGATTGATGTCTAATGGAAACGGCCCATTTCCTGCCCACTCCCTGCCTGATTGTAGGGTCTCCATTCCCAGCTGTGGTCATGAAGACATGGTTCTGTGCTTGAGGAGTTTAGGAGCTATTTTGTGAGTTACCACTGTGTGGCAGGCACTGTTCAAGGCTCTGGGAAACGTTCCTGCATAGAAGACAAGACAAAGTTCCAATCTAAAGCTAAGCTCCCAACATTTCTGAGGTTCCTGGAAGCCAATCTCTGTACCTGAATCCGGATTGCTTCAGCTTGTTTTTTTCTAACTCACAAATCCTCTTGAACTTCAGTCTGGACCCTGATTCATTCCTTCCTTTAAAACTTCAGTGGAGATGGTAAGTCAAGGTGGTTGGAGAAAATGACACTTGAGACTGCCATGCTTCCAATCCTGTCCTTTGAAATCCCTCAGGTATGGTTATCTCTCACCACAGTGGGGAATTCACCTGTCCGTGTTGCGATAGTCTCAAAAGTCCACAGGGTTCAGGGTCTATCACGGAATGCCTTCATCTCCAGGTTTGTGACTATAGCATAGGAGAAATAGAATTTCAGAGAGGATTTCCCCCCTGAGATCTGTCAACATCTCCTCTTCACTAGTTTCTAATCACTGGGTGCTCAATCATGCCAAGCTGGGCAGAAGAGCTGACGCTGTGCTTTGGCTAGATGAGAGAAAAGGTTGTTTTGTTGACTTTAGAATTTCTCTTCAGAGTGAGCAGACTTTATTCATATAAGAACTTTTGGCTTAGGCTTACACAAAACTGTGCATTTATTTCAAGTTTCCTCTTTTACTAGAAACGTTCTACTGAGGTTTTGTCGGTGATGACATTGCAGGTGCCTGGATCCCTGCCATCCAGTGAACAAATGATTTGTTTCCAACAAACAGGTTACAGTCTATTAAGAAGCAATGCTCTAATTTTGCAAGATTATTTGTACTAGTTGCAAAGAGACTTTACACCTAGGCTCCCAAGTTGGCAATGAGAATGACTCAGATGAGTGGTCAGAGACCCCTTTGGGGTCTCCTGGGTGTTTGTCTCAAGGCTATATCTACGACATGTTTGCTCCACATCTAAAACGTCTCCATTGTTTGTGATTTAACCTTTTGGTCTAAAGGGAAAATGGCTTACATGTATAGATGGTACCTATGGCTTATCAGCAATGGAGTCCATTCTCAGGCCAATCTTCTCATACACACGATGAAACAGATCAAAGTGTTTCTTCCAAGAAGGAGGCATTCAAATAGATACAGAAAGTCTCTATATAGAAATGATCTCTATAGGAAATCTCCTCGATAGAGAATCTAGGTCAGGCACTGTAGCCATGGCACTGGGAAATAAAAGTGAAGAATGGGAAATGGGGTGAGGTGAGGAGGGAGGAGTTAGGAGAGAAGTCAGGAGAGGAGACTCTTCTGATGATCTGACGTCAGATCAAATGCTTTTTTAGAGTTGGTGTGACAGAAGATATAATATGGGATCTTTCTCTGTTTCTCTTTGTATTGTGTCTGTCTCTCTGTCTTTGTTTCTGTCTCTGTCTCTCTGTCTCTCTCCCTCTCTTCCTCCCTCCCTCTCTCCTTTTCTCTCTCTCTCTCTCTCTCTCTCTCTCTCTCTCTCTCTCTCTCTCTCTCTCTCACACACACACAGACGTTAAAATGAATAATGACCATATAGACAGGACTCAGCAATTATTGATCATAATGATGATCATTATTTTTTTTGGATAGATTTTGGAATATGACATTCATTAATTTTTACAATTTTAACTGTGTGTGTGCGTGCATGCGTGTGTGTGTGTGTGTGTGTGTGTGTGTGTGTGTGTGTGTGTGCTTGTTCCAGCTGTGTCTGGAGGTCCCGAAGGAGTTAGTTCTCTATTCCCACCATGGGGACCAAACTCAAACAGTAACACTTGGAGGTGAGCATTTTTACCTGCTGAGTTTTTTTTTCTGGACCCATGACAGTTATCAAAAAATGATTTATTTTTATTTATGTGTGACCCTGACTGTGTATTTTTACATCCATGTAAGTGTCTGTGGAGCCAAGATAACATCATTGGATCCCTCAGAGATGGAGTTACAGGCAGTTAGGAGTCGCCCGATGTAGGTTTGGGGAACCACATCCTGGTCCTCTGCAGGAGCAGTATGAACTCTTAACAGCTGAGCCATTCCTCCGGAAGTAACATTCCCTTCTGACTGATGATATAATAGTGTTAAAACGCTCATTTTCATGCATCATCCTTTCATTAAATAATTCCGCTTATCTTTTGTTAGTGTGCCAGTTGGCAGTTTTGGGAGCTTAGCACCATGAATGAAGGCAACCTTGAATAGCACCGTCTCTTAAAAAACGAGCTGCTGAAATAGCTGCACAAAGAGAGAGATTAACAAAGTTATTAACTCCGAAGAGCGCGTTGACAAGGAGGAGGCACTTTTCCCTTATACAAGAATGACACTTCCCTGGTTTTTAACTCATTATTTAATTTCCCATTGTTGGGACAAGTGGTCAAGATGAGTAAGGATGTGTGATCACCAAACTATTTTCCTATGCACATTTAATGGTGCCCTTTGAGAAATGGTTTGTGATGTGCATTGTATTAGCATCACAGAACAAACTCTAGACTCACGTTTCAATACCTCACCTTAAAGGTTTGGACAGGACCATAGCAATCAGTCACACTACACTACATTTGGGAAAGTGAGCTCTGTAAATAGATTTTTCTTACAGGCCAAAGCAGAAGATTTGTTTTGGGACCAAACTAGAAAAGCAAAAAGTAAATATGGCTCACAGGATCAAGTTCATCTGCTTCAAACTGAACCGCTGCGGACGACAGCAGCTTAAACAAAATCCTCCATTCCTCCCATAAAAATCAAGAGCACAGCCTAGAGCTCACCCTTTCACTGTTGCTATGATGATTTCTTAGTCAACAAAGTATCTTTTACATCCTTTAAATGACAAGGTTCCGCAGTCAAGTTTGCTACATAGTCCAAAATAGGAGCTGGAGTTCTGGGCATCTCATAAGCAATGGAGTAGGCAAGAAAGGTACAGATGAAAATCAAGAAGAGTACAGGTCAGCAGCCCAGGGGGATTAGCTGCCTCTAAGGGGCAGGTCAGGAAAGCTCATCAGACACACGCCCATCTCATTGGCTGTCTTTAGTCTTGGGCTACAGAGGAAAGTGGGCAGTGCTGTGTGTTCATTGGCCATAGGGAAATAAATGGAGGCTCTGTGATCATGAAGAAAAAGAGCAAAAGGAGGTGCATGTGCAGAGTGCATGGAGGGGTGAGGGTTGGGGGGGCAGATTGTTAAGGCATTAGGCACTTAGGAAGAGGGAGGAAAATGACTGAATTTCAAGACAAGCAGGAAACCCACAATAATATTACCAGCAGCCCTATCTACCTCCCTATCTATCTCCCTATCTCCTATCTCCTATCTATCTATCTATCTATCTATCTATCTATCTATCTATCTATCTATCTATCGATCTATCTATCGACTGAGAGCCAATGAGACTACCATGTATAGCTAGACTCCAGGAGTTTGAACCCAGGGCCTCATCCATTTGCAAGTGTTCTGTGAGCAATGCCCCCCTCCTTTTATCTTAAGTCAGGGTCTCACTAAGATGCCCAGACCAGTTATGACTTACTTTATAGTCCAGCATGCCTTGTCCTTCCAATCCCCCTGCCTCAGCCACCCATGTGGCTGGGATGATAGGCCTGGACCACTGCCCAGCTCCATAGTTTTTCAGAAGACAGTTGACATAAATTTTTCTTGCTTGTATGGGACACGTCCTTGGGAACATAGAAAGAACAGCCAGAAACATGGAGGGGTGTTTTATTTTCCATAAAACAAATCTGACAAATATATACTCTTCTCATTTATGAAGATGAATTATCCTAAATAATGATTATTACTGTGCAATGCATCTCTAAGGTACTGCTTTTTGTTGAATGACTGGGGAATCATGGCCAGAGAAGAGGATACAGTCCCTGTCACCTGTGGGAAGCTGAGGGCCCCTTGCTCATGTGTGTGTTTCCAAAGAGCACTGTGGGTGAAAGGGTTAAGGACCTGGGGCTTCCCCGGGGCTAGCAGATGAAAACCAGTAGGCTGGGATATTATTTTTATTGTGTTGACACAGATGCATTTTCTTAAAGATTTATAAGAAACTTTTAATTTTTAAAAATACTCTGTTCCTTGCTTCCCCAAATTCCATTTTACTTATGTATGTGTCATCTACACTGCTGCCTCACAGGGGGAGAACAATCACAGAAGAATTCTCTTTACTCTGCGCTTTTACATACACAAGGAGCATGCTTACTGAGTCCATAAATTGCTGCTTACCAGCAAGCGTTCCCCAAAGGAGCTGATCCTCAGAGAAAAACATGGAGGGGTGAGGGTTGGGGGAGGGCAGATTGTTAAGGCACTAGGCACTTAGGAAGAGGGAGGAAAATGACTGAATTTCAGGGCAAGCAGGAAACCCACAATAATATTACCAGCAGCCCTCTCTACCTCCCTATCTATCTCCCTATCTCCCTATCTCCTGTCTGTCTGTCTGTCTGTCTGTCTATCATCCATCCATTTATTATCTAAGTATATATCTATTAATTTATCCATTTATTATTTGTCCGTGTGTCTGTCTATCTATCTATCTATCTATCTATCTATCTATCTATCTATCTATCTATCTATCTATCTATCTATCATACCAGTCAGTAGTAGGCTTGAAAGAGGTCAACCTCAGATGTCATTCCTTAAACAGATTAGTCCATCTTCCCCCCATTTTGGGCAGGGTCTGTTAATAGAACTCCCCTATTCAGTAGGCCAGCTGGCTAGAAGGACTGGAGTTTACCGGCAAACAACACCACATGCCCTTTTTTTTTTTAAGGTGAGTTCTGTGGATAAAACGCAGGCTTGAGCACCAGGCATCTCCCTTACCCTACCCACCCATTTATTAATTTACCACATTAAGTGCCCTTCATGCACGCCCGTCCCATCTTCCTCTGTCTACCTGTGCTATATATCCCTGGTTAGAGAAGTTACATGCGTTAGAGAAGTCCTGTGGCTATAGCACGAGAAAGGTCAAGCTGGCTCTACCGTAGGTCACTCGATCCCTACCCCCACAGCCCACTAACCGCGGTATAATATAGTCTCAAAAGCATCCCCAGAATCTGCCCCATCGCTGACCACCGGTAAAGCCTGGGATTTGCTGAAGGAGAAAAAACACTGCGTGCAATCTAAAAGCGCTCCTCCGGTATCTCTTTTGACAGCCGAAATTAATCGTGCACTTTCGGAGCGCTTTTTGGCAACTCTTTCTAAAGTCCCGAACTGTCGAACTGTCGCCTCCTTCCACCGCGGTTTGGCAGGGCTCCGGGCCTGGGGCTGACAGCCGGCGGGTGGGAAGGGATCACAGCGGCCACCGCGTTGGCTGCGTCCGGCGGGAGAGGGCGCCGCCGCTCCCCACACGTAGTGGCAGTGAACGAGGATGGATACACTCCAGCTAGGAAACGCACAAAGCCGATTAAACTAAATGTGATAATTGGCTTGAAGAGGGGTTGATCTCTTGTCCTTGCCTTTGTCTTCCAAAGCCAGGAGAGCTGCTTGCTTACCCCGTTGCTCCTCGCTAGGGAGGAGACTTGAGCCTGTCCCTTCGCGCGCTCTCCGAATTGGCCAGAAGAGGGAGCAGGTTTGGTTGGGAGAGGGAGTTCTCACCAGAGGCTGAGAATGGCACCCAGCTCCCAATCCGCTGACTCTGAGGACTAACAACTGTGAAACTGAAAAAACAAGCAGAGAGAACAGAAAAATACTGACTTTTGGTTTTTGGTAGCAAGAAGTTTTAACTAGATGTACATTAATTATTTCAAAGTCCCTAGTCTCTGGTACTGTTGTAAAAATACGGTCCCTAACAGCATCCCGCTCACCCAGCCAGGAACTTTCACCTCCCCCTATCTTCTCAGCTCCTGCCATGGTTTGTATAAGCTCCTAAAACAGTCAACGTGTAATGGTTTGGTCCCTGAAATGGAGAGATCGGGGAGTTAGTACAGACCTTTAAAGGCTGGAGCCCAGTGGGAGGTCTGTTGGGTTTTTTTTTTGGGGGGGGGCGGGTTATGTCCTCAAAAGAGATTGTTGGATTCCAGCCTCTTTAAAACTTTCTGAGCCACACAGGGCGACTTAGGATGTGTCACTCCCTTCAGAGGCACAGATTACAGAGATCTCTTGATGATACCGTGAACCTCTGAAACCGTGAGCCTTCTTTCTTAAAAGAAAAGTCACCTGTATTACTGCAGCTGTTAGAATCTGAAACATACAGAGGCGTGAATTCTGACCGCGAGATGCTTAGAAGTTTCAGTGTGAGGGGCGTCCCAAGGAAGGCAGGAGCACCTCCTCTTCCCTGGTTTCGCTTCTAAATAGTGTGGGAGAAAAGTAGACAGAGGAGGAGCTGACATTCCGCTTTGGGGAGGAGTGTTTGGTCCTTCGGGTCTTCAAAGTCTTGGGAAGAATTCCTGAAGAAGATGTATTTCAGTGTAGGATTTGATTGTGAAGAGAGAAGTGGAAGTGTAGTTGCTCCCTACAGGCAAGGACAGGATGGAAGAAGAGACATTAAAAACATCAACACCAAGCATCGCCAACACCAGGGATCAGATGTGTTGTGGTGTGTGTGTGTGTGTGTGTGTGTGTGTGTGTGTGTGTGTGTGTGTGCATGAGTGTGTATATATGTGTATATGTGTGTGGTGTGTAATATGTTGTGGTGTGTGTGTGTGCATGAGTGTGTGTGTGCTGTGGTGTGTGTGTATGTATGTGTGGGTGTGGGTGGTGTGGTGTGTGTGCATAAGTGTGTGTGTGCATGTGTGTATATGTGTATGTGTGTGTGGTGTGTATATATGTTGTATGTGTGTTGTGTGTATGTGTATGCATGAGTGTGTGTGTGGTGTGTGTGGTGTGTGCATGACTGTGTGTGTGTGTGTGCTGTGTGTGTATGTACTTGTGGGTGTGGGTGGTGTGGTGTGGTGTGTGTGCATGAGTGTGTGTGTGCATGAGTATGTGTATGTGTGGTGTGTGTATATGTTGTGTATGTGTGTTGTGTGTGTACATGAGTGTGTATGCTGTGGTGTGTGTGTGGTGTGTATATATGTACGTGTGGGTGTGGGTGGTGTGGTGTGTGTGCATGAGTGTGTATGTGCATGTGTGTGTGGTGTGTAAATATGTTGTGTGTGTGTTGGGAGAGACCACTGGAAATGAGGGTCATTTCAGGAGTGTGGTAAAAACTAGTGCAATAGAAGCTCCCTGGATTCTACAAGCGTGACCCCAGTGAGGTCTCCTAATAATGGGGGAGCCTGAACTGGCCATCTTCTGTAACCAGGCAAGGCTTGGGACACCAACCCAGCCACAAAACCTTTACCCTACAATGTGTTCCGCCTGCAAAATGTGCTGGAGTAAAGGTGGCACAGAAATTGAGGAATGCCAGTGACAGACAGGTCCAGCTTGAGATCCACAACACGAGAGGGCTCCCAGGGAGGCCTGACACTGCTGGATGCCAGGAGGCAGAAGCTAGATAAGCCAGAGACCTAGGATAGAACCAAACACAACTGGCAAAAAAGGGAAAAAGTCGATCAAATAACTCCTAATGATATTCTGCTATACTCCTAGACAGGAGCCTAGCTCAGTGGTCACCAGAGAGGTTTATCCTCTCTGATGGGAGCAGAAGCAAAGCTCCATAGCCACACATTAGTCAGAGCTTAGGAATGTTGAGGGAGAGGGAGGGGGAGGAGGAAGGGAGGGTGAAGGAAAGAGGGAGAAGGAGAGAGGGGGAAGGGGAGGGGAGAGGAAGGATTGTAAGAGCCAGAGGGGTTGGGGACACCACAAGAAAATGGACCCATGGAGTCAACCTAAGCAGGGCTCATAGGGGCTCACAGAGACTGAACTCAATAATCAGGGAGCCTGTATGGGTCTGCCCTCTGCCCTCTGCCCTATATAATATGGCTGTGTAGCTTGGTGCTCTTGTGGGACTCCTAACAGTGGGAACAAGGCTGTCTCTGACTCTTGCCTGCTTTTGGAACCCTTTTCCTCCTACTGGGCTGTCTTTTCCAACCTTGATATGTGAGGATTTGCCTAGCTATATGGTAACCTGTTATGCCCTATTTGGTTGACAGGCATGGGATGCCTGCCTGTTTTGCAGGGAAGTGGAGGAGGAATGGGAGAGGGGAGGTAGTAGGAAGGGACTTTGCGGAGAGGAGAGAGGAGAAATTTCAGTGGGGATGTAATAAATAAATAAATGAATTTTAAAAATCTCCAATATCTTTGATCCAGCAGATGAGATAAAGAATTTGGACCAGGAGGTCTTGTGGGTAAACTCCGGGAGGGATAATCCAAACCTAAGGGTAAAGCAGTGACGACTTCCTGCGGAGTATTGCGGCCAGAATGAACACCACACAACGGGAAATGCACGAGTGCTGGGTCCTCACCTAGGAGAATTCAAGAGACAAGTTCATGTGTGAGGAGGACAGATGCACTGATGGGCCAGCGAAGGCCCCGGTTCGTCTCTCCACCCTGGTAAAACTATTGATTGCTCCCTGTTTACTGCCCAAGGATACTCATTATATTGGCGAACCCACCCTAGCCTTAGTTCACAGGTGACTTGTGGTGGAGGACAAATGCATAGAGAAGGAAATGGATAGATTTAAGAAGGATGGCTGTTAAACAATTAAAGACAAGGGGACAGTGCAAAGGGTCCTACGTGAAACTGACTTGTTACAAGGGAGGGCGTACACGATCCATGAGAGAGACTATGTGAAGATGTAAGACGCCGGGGATGTTTGCCATTGTCTTCAGTTGGACACAGAATAAGAAGCTAGCGCTCGTGAGAGGACGGTGTTGCACACAGGCGTAGGAAGCAGAACGGATACAGATGAAAAAGAGGGGCGATGTCTGAAGCCTGGGCTTGGGGACAGAGTTTCCAGGAAAAACATTGTCCAGAAGGAAGTATGGAAGGTTTATGAGTTCTGCTCCTTGTGGTTCAGCTAAAGGGGACAGGCGGGACAGAGGAGGGGGCGGTAGAGAGTGGAGGAAGGACAGAGCAGATGAGGCACAGTGGAAGAGTGGGAATATTTAACTTGTGGTCTCAAGTGGGGAAGGCAGATGCCCAGGCGCTTGTGGTCTGCAGGGTGACGACAACCACAGGCATTTAAAAAGAAGCGTGTGTGTGTGTGTGTGTGTGTGTGTGTGTGTGTGTGTGTGCGCACGCGTGTACCTATGATGCAAATGCCCCTCGAGGACAGAGACATTGTATTCACCCGGAGCCATAGTTACAGCCATCTAAAGTCTGCCAGCACATAGGTGGTGGAATTGAACTCATGTCCTCTGCAAGAACAGTGTGTGCTGCTTTAATCTGCACAGTGATTGCTCCGATGCCACAGCTATTTAAAGATCGGAGTGATAATAGTAAGGGGGTCCAGTCAAGAAGGTATTTTGCTTCGAGATGGGGAGACCGATCCCTCTGGCAAAGCGAAAGCTGGTTTGAAAGCCAGACAGAGGCACACATTAGCAGTTCCAGCACCAGGAGGCTAAAGGAGGAGAATCATGGCCACCCAGAATATTTCCATCCGCCTGGGCCACACAATGGGACTCCGTCGCATAATATAAAATAAAACACAAGACAAGTTAGTGTCAAAGAATTGAAGGGGGAAGTCATGAAGAAAGGAGAGATGTTCACAGTCGTAGAAGAGATGATAGGGAGAAAGCGGGGAGCTGCTCCAGACAGAAGGAAGAGTATGAGTGCCCACAGGGAGGGACAGCCAGAGCCAGAGCTTCTCCAGGGTTGCAACGGCCGCCGAGGGCATGTTCGTTGCAGACCAGCATGGAAAGCTGCAGTGCATGGGTTTTCTTCCATGAATGACAGACAGTCATTCAGAAGGGGGAGTGTGGGCACTGCTGGGAAAGGCTGATGACGGGAGACTGAATGGTAGGAAGAAGACACAAGAGCTGAGAGAGGGAGAGAGACAGAAAGAGACAGAGAGAGAGACAGAAAGAGGGGGAAGCAATAAGAAGAGGAAGAGGACAAGAGGAAGAGGAGGAGGACTGGGAGAAGGAGGAGAAGGAGGAGAAGGAGAAGGGGGAGGAGGAGGGGAAAAGAGAGGAGGAGGGAGGAGGAGAGAGGAGGAGGGAGAGTTTGGATCCCTCACATGGCAAAATGCAGACTAGAGAGTGGCCAGAGTTCAGGGACACTTAAGAGATCCATTAAATGGCAATTTGGATGCAGAAGGTGAGGGAGAGAGAGTACTCAATTATTTTGACTATGAGGAACTCTTTGGGAGGGCAGTGAAAGGAGACAGCCAGAACAGAGCTTCAGGGATGTAAGAAATGAGTCTGATGAAAGAAAGCAGAGACAAGTTGGGAGCGCTTAAGCCTGGAGGGAGGGTTGAGATGGAGTGAGAATCTGATGGCGGGGAGGGGCCAGGGAGCAGGAAGGAGAAAGGTGGGGGCGGGCGTGCTGCCAAGGCTAAATGAGAGTGGTTTTGTCTTGTTTCCCAAGATGGATGGGGAGGCCTGGGTATATTTGGTTTTGATGGGGTTATAGAAACAGAAGGAAAAAGCTGATGAAAAATGAGGGCGTTTCCGTGGTCACCAGAGAAAGCAAACACTCCCAGCAGATGTTTCGGTTCTGGTCTTAGGCTTACCACCAGCAGGTCCTGATTCCTGGAGATGGTGATGGGGAGCCAAAACCTAGGAAAAGCTGGGAGAAACAAGGGAAAGATGACAAGGTGGCAGACAACAGTCAGACAGAGGAATGCACCGGATGGGTCCCCAGGTCAGAATCAGTAGAGAATGAGAGAGAGGAGAGGTTGTGGATGGCTCAGGGGGCATCTCCATGGCAGACGAACACAGAGGAAGAATATGTTCCTGCAGAATGTCCGGGCCATGGCTTACTGACATCGCTGCTCTCTAGGCTTTTTCTAGGTGAGCTTTGTTCTCTTTTGGAGACCTGATCTCACACTGGAAAAGAGGAACCAGATGAAGGTGTTTCTCTATGTTTTCCTGTTCTGTTTCTCTTAATGTGAACAGACACTTGCTTGTTAACCGTGTTACCCTCTGGTTATTGTAGAATGCTGCTCATGTAGGCAGCCAGATGTGGACTTGCCTTTTTTAACTGGCTGCCTTCCTATGGTTTTCTCCTCAGTATACTGCCTGTTTCCTATACACAGCAACGTATCTACTTACAACATTGTTTCTGAGCAGCTGCACTGCATACTTGATGTAACGAAGTAGCAATTTTTGTCTTTAAAGTAAATACCAATGTTTCTTCTGCAAGCCCGCCCCCGATGATCAGAAGCCAGATAAGGCCCTGGAACAAATTCTCCTTTACCATCTGCAATGTAAAATCCGCCTTGACTCTTGCCAAAGCCTCCCTTTGCATTAGTGGAAGCACCGCGCTTATCTTGATGTATGTGGGGCTGGTGCTTCTTCAGTTCTGACAAGGAAAGTGAGCAACAGAGAATAAAGAGGTCCTGAAATCCACTATTCCCAATACCACAAAGATTTCTTTTCTCCAGCCAAATCACCCGGGAGTCACAGCTGAGCAGGGGAGAGCATGGGAGATATCTGTCAGGATGACAAGCTGCAAAGCTCCTCTCTTTTAAGTCAGTCTTACTGCTGATGCATTGGCCAGCCTTGACCGCTCTTCCACATGTAGTGACATTTAGGAGAATGAGAATGAGACAGACTTTACTTTTTTTGTCTTTCAGAAGCTTCTAAGTAAAAATGGGTAGAAAATTAGAAACAAAATCCCAAGAATCAGGGCCACAGTAACCATAGAATTTCTGCATTCGCATGCTGCAACTTCCTGGCCCCATCTACTCTTATGCTTGCATTAAGCATAACAGAAAAGTTACTCTCTGTGCTTTGATGTGAGTGGGAAACCAGAATAAATTCTACTCCCAATTGGAATCTTGCACATCTCAGGTAATAAGTGTGGCGATCAATTAGGTATCAATTCTGGCAGGTGCTATGATGAGCTAACATGAGCTCTACCAGCACCAGAATATGGGTCTGCGGCCACATCCGATATCCTTCTCTGCATTGAAGCTAAAGGTGGTGGAATTGTCCCTGGTGACTTCCTGACCTACCACAAGCCAGAGACTATGGAAAGTGTTGCTTGGATTCTGTTGGCTACATCTTCGGGCCAGATGCATCATCTTTAGTTAGTCTGGAGCAGGATAGAGCCACAGAGGAGGAAGAAGAGCCAAAAGGCTCTGATATGAATTGGTATGAGATCCTATTCTGATAAGCAGAACGAATCGTCATTAAAAAGCAGCTAAAGCTATTTACAGAGCTCATTGCCTCCTAAAGACTCGTAGGACATGGACTGTAACATAGGCACCGTTCTGAGTGGCAAAATCTGTCACCAGGATTTTGGCCATTTCGTGGCCACCTGTAGCGTGGTGTCCTCATAAAAAGTTTTATGCATCTTTGCAAACACCACCTTCTGTGTCTACTGATGGATGGGGACTCTCAAGAAGGAAGTATTCCGCTAGGGGCGGCTCCTGCCTTTCATCCCAGCTCTCAGAGCGTCTCTGTGGGTTCAATGTCAGCCTGGCCTACAGAGTGACTTCCAGGGCAGACAGGGCTCTACAGAGAAACCATGTCTTGAAAAATAAAACAGAACAACAGACAGACAAACAAACAAACAAACAAACAAACAAACTGAATGGAGCACTCTAATGAGCTCCTTAAACCAGAGAGACGGCAACTCAAGCCATATTATGTAGGAAGCCTGGGTCCATTTCCCTGGGCATTTCATGGCTAACTTCCATGAGCAGGTAGGTAATTCTCATTATGCCCAGATTTTATTTCATGGCATATGAGGCCAAGAAAATGCTGTTTCTCATTTCTGACTGCTTCAACCTTCAAGAAAGGTCCCCATGCCAAAGCCAGGTGTAGCACATGATTGTGCCAGGCTGCTCTTACCACCACCGTCATTTCCAGATGACCAACTTTGTCCCTTGCCTACTCTGTGAATGTGTCCCCCATATTTCAGTTCCTTTCTTAGGCATCCAAGAAGCAAGCATGCCTTGGTTTAGAAGCCTCTAGGCAGGCCATTTTTCTTCTATTCTATTTACTCCTTAAAACCCTCAAGAACAGAGAGAAATGCATTGACATGTAAAAAGAAAACAAATTTTCCAGAGTTTGGGGGTGAGCATCAGAAAACAGCTACAATAACTCCTTTATCACTTTCTTTGACATTTGGCTGCTTCCCATATCAGTGTGTGTGCGCGCATGTGTGTGTGTGTATATGTGTGTGTGCGTGTGTGTGTGCATGTGTGTGTATGTGTGTGTGTGCATGTGTGTGTATGTGTGTGTGCATGTGTGTGCATGTGTGTGTATGTGTGTGGGCATGTGTGTGCATGTGTGTGTACATGTGTGTGTCTCTGTGTGTGTATGTGCATGTGTGTATGTGTGTGTGTGCATGTGTGTGTGCATGTGCATGTGTGTGTGTATGTGTGTGTGTGTGTGTGTGTGTGTTTTCTGTTTCCCCATTGGGCCACCTAGATTTCCATTTTATATAGTATATGCTGCTTTTGAACGATGATGATGTTCTATGAACCAAAAACAAACAAAATGTCAGTAAGGAGGCCAGAAAGAAATGCTGAGAGCAGCCAGACTCAGCCTTCTGCTTTCATTTACTGTGCTTTCCTCAGGCACCAAGCACTGCAGGTGCTGTGCTCCACAGGGATGCCCGTGCCTGCACTCGGCGGTCTAGTGTACACGAGAAGATCTTCTTCCCCTTAGGTGGCTGTTTGAGCCAAGTGGAAGCTACTGAGTGGTGGCCCCCATTTGGAGGGCAGGGAGTGAGGCTGCGTACATCTGCCAGAAAAGGCTACCCAGGACCACAACGTTGGAAGTGTCCTAGGATTCTTTTCTTTAGACTTGCAGCCTCCGGAGCCTCCTTGGGAGTACTAAAACTCCAAGTGTAAGGAATGCTGCCATGCCCCCATACTAGCTGACACATCCATCTGCACTTTGCTTTTTATCTGAAAGCAGCAGTTTTCAGTCCAGTGGTTTTTGACTGTGAGCTTTATCCCCTTTACCTCCTCCTCCCACTCGTTTGTTGAGAACACTTGGGGCAGGAGGCATTTTTGGTTGTCATAAATGGGTGGGGGTGGTGGCGAGAATTAGGGACGAGTGATTGCCACTGGCATTTAGTAGCAAGGAACTAGGGATGCTGCTAAACGTCCTTCAACACACGGACAACCTTCGAGGAGCAAGAAGGATCAGGCCCCAATGTCAACAGGCTGAGGTTGAGAAACTTGGTTCTGAAGGACGAGACCTCTGACCCTGCCCTAATTGCGCAACGAGAGTCACAACATACATTTGTCAAGCGCTTGCTTCATGCCAGACCCTGTTCTCTGGTTCTCACAGGCCAAACCTCATGTGTTATTTTATAACGGGTTTCAGGGCAGTCTTCGAAGCATCCCCCTTTTTTCAGACAAGGTGACTTTGAGAGAGGAAATGGTTTGCTGAAGTCCCAATGTGATAAAACAGCCTGGTTGGGATCCGAACTTCAGTAGTCCAAGTCCGTCTTCATATGCTGCCTCTGGACAACTAAGTTGTGAAGCAGTACCTCTTTTGGGGGGAGGGGGGTTGGGCAAACATGGACCTTCGGGAGTAGGGAAGAGGCAGACTCTCTTTAAATGGCTGCCCTGAAGAAGGCGGCTACTGGTAAACATGACTGAAGAGGTACACCTGACCAGACAGCATCTCATTTATGACAGGGCACACTGTCAGGCATACCTTTTGGAGCACCTCCAGCTTGCTGCGCTCCTGCTCTGAACAGCCAGTCTGCAGCATCAGCCAGCCCCCACACCCTTCCAACCACCACGTTGCAAACTTCTTGGCACAGTTTCCCTTGTGGAAACCATATGCAGATTCTAATCTACCATTATCATTAATCGGGGTTGACGTTGAACTGCCCCCCTCCTAAGTACTGTTCAATCACTGCCCTCCTCATTCCTTTCCCTGAGATTCCCACAGGCCTCCTTAGCGTGAAGAGCACCTGAGCCTGCCCTGGTGTGTGGTCCCCAGTGAACAATGGAAGCAAAGTAATCTCTGACAGAGCCAGCAAGACCTTCGACATAAAGCAGATATGGGGCCACGCTGGAGAGGGCCTTGGGGAGCAGCTCAGAGTGGGGAAGAGGATGGGCTAGAGGCCAGGCTTGGAGAGCAGGGTGGGGGTCAGGCAAACCAATAATCTGGTGGTGGGGGACACAACCCAGCAAAAGGGAGCCTGCACTTATCCAGACTTGTCACTTTAGTGGATTCCAAAGAGAGGCACAGACAGAATTTCCATCTAGCCTGGGAAACTAGCTACTCACGAGAGAAGAAATTCAAAAAAGCTTTTCATTCAGGAAATCTACTTGATGAATTATATATTTTGAAAACTATTAACTATGCTTCGAGTTTTATTCATTCTTGTATTGTTTAAGGGATTTAGGAAGCATGGAGAGCCCGCATATCTTTAAGCTGTCCAGTCACACATGCATTCATTCTGCAAATATTTGTCACAACCCACCAAGTGTCAAGTGGTGCTCAGAGGGTAGCAGCTACAGCAGTAGGCAGAATAGGCATGGCTACCCTGAGAGAGTTGGCATCCTAGACGCAGAGGACAGGTCACTGAACTCTGTGCATCAAAGGACACAATCTACAGAACGAAATGTAGCCTGTGGACCAAGGAAATATGGACAAAGCATATATGTCATCAGGAGTTAAGATGTGGCATATATAAAGAACTCTGATAACAAAACAACAATGAAACTCCCATTTGGCAACTGGCAAACAGACATTTCTCCAAAGAAAATACATGGTTGGACAGCAGGCACATAAAAAAAAATGCTTAGCTGTTTTAGGGAAAGGTAATTCAAAGCCACAATAAACTACCACACCATACCAGTTAGGATATCTACCATACAAGAAAAGACAATTAGTATCAAGTGTTGTCAAGGATATGCAGAAATCGAAACCACTGGGCACTGGTGTTAGGACTGCATAAAGTGTGTAGCCACCATGCAGAAGAGTAAAGAGATATACTGAAAAAAGTAAAAATTGAATCATCATCTGTCCCAGAAGTTCTATTTCTGGCATCTGGACATATAGCCAGAAGAACTTAAAGCAAGATCTCAAAAGGATGTAACTCCATGGCCGGACACTGCAGCCACTGACAAAAGTCAACGAGAGCAACTCATTCATGTGAGTTAAAAAGTAGTAGCCCTATCTGCATACCATGTGCATGTACCCAAAATAAATATATGTATATATGTATGTATGTATGTATGTATGTATGTATGTATGTATGTATGTATGTAAAAAAAAAAAGTAGTAGCCCTGGGTGTGGTGGCACAAGCCACCTGGCACTGCTACAGTTACAGAGTGAAATATTACGCAGCCTTTAAAAAGAAGAAAATTCCCATGCATAATACCACATGAGGTTGGCCTTGACAATATTATGGTGATACATTCTAGTTGTAAAATAAAACAAAATAAAATCCAATTACAAATATATGAGTTATCGCTAGGATCATATTTGCTCATCCAAAATATAAAATGGTAGTTGCCAGGGGCCAAAGAAACTTGTGAGTGGGAGATTGCTATTTAATAGGGAAAGGTTTGGATTCATCTAAAATAAAAGGAGTTCTGGAGATTGTGCAACACAACCGTGTAGACAGACACGATGTTGGTGAACGAACCCCTGAGAAGAATTGCGGGAAGTTTTCTTATTCCGTGAAGTTAAACATAAATTAGTATGTGGTGACAGTTTGTTAGAAGGTGACACATGCACTGGAGACGACGTAAGGCTCAGGGACATGGGAAATGTCTCCAGGATGAATTGAGAGCTGCATCCCAAGATGATATCTTTAAGATTAGATTCTCTGGCAGAAACAGTGGTGTGGAGGCTCTGGAATCATGGAGTGGAAGGGCATGCGAGGCTGAGGGTGCAGCTAGGACGGTGCCCAAGGGTGACTTGGTATCTTTAAAGGAACCAGGAGGCGGGGTGAGCTAAGGTAGGCAGGGTCTAGAAGCCTCAGCTTATTCTGGGTGTGGGAAACAGCCTGAGGATCTGGCTTTCCTCCAGCCTGAGGAACAGACTACGGAAGGGCTTGGGATCCTCCATCTGCTGTGCTGAGGGGGGACTCTAGTGGGCAACAGAGGAAGCTGGGAGAGTGCAGAAGCTACTACAAAGATCCAAAGGCAAAAATGCTCCTTGGATCCAAGGAGCGTTCACAATCAGTAAGACACTCCCACAGGAGAGGTGGGAGAGTTCTTTCTTCGTAGTTAGACAGCGTGCTACATGCTGTTTAAAATGGAAGATAAAGTCCATTGAGGTTTCTGGTGAATTAGAAATATGTGAACTGAGGGTGATCCTAAGTTCCCTGTCCCAAAGAACAGGGCTCCTGTTAATTGAGGTAGGCAGAGCCGCAGGAGAGCAGTTTAGCCATATGACGTCGGTTACTATAGTCACATAGTCAAGAGTGACCCGACAGGATGTGTGCTGGGACTGGATGCTGAGGTCCGAGCTGGCAGAGTCAACTGAGGAATCACGAGCAGAGAAACAGAGCAGGCAGAAACGCAACCGACTTGCAAGAGCTCATCATCAAAGGAGGTCTGGATAGAGGCTCAAAGATTTGCCTAGAATCCCAATGTTGCCAATTCTGGACCTGGAGAAAAGGAAGGCCCTAAGCGAAGAGATAAAGGCCCAGAAGACTGGTACAATCAACAACCTCCTGTAACAGTTTCCAGACAAGGACAATTATCAGGTCTGGAAGGAGAGCGACCTACTCGGACATAAACAGTCAACGGTGAACCGTATGGTAGCCTTCCTCCAAAGTGTGCCTGGGAGGCGTCTTATAGGAGGAATAGAAAAGTTCTTTCTTCGTAATTAGATGGCACCTTATGTGTTGTCAGATGGATAATGCACTAAATACAGCTGAGAGAAAGAGCTGCTGACTGTGGGTCCCATCAGTTTACCAGGCGAGCAGGTCGCCTGTCAGTGGGAATGACACAGAGGTTGGCTTTGAAATCAGCGTTTCCAGATGTATTTTCTGTTCAGTCCAATGAAATAGCTTCCATTTTCCCCAAATCCTTTTTGTTATTCCCAGGCAAACCCAATATCTGGTAGTGTTTTGCACGTTCATGGTGAAGAGTATAAATTGTCTGATGCTCTGAATAAAGTTGGCTATTGGGTGAGAATTTAGCCTGCCTTGTCTATCAACTCTATTCTCCCAGGTTCCATCATCTCTAGAGCAGCAAACACTTTTTGATTTACTATTTTCCCTCGCAGAGGTAACTCTACACTTCCACTTGGCCTTTCCAAACATAATAGACATCATGCTACAGGTCAGGGAATTCTACATGGTAAAGAAATTCTCCAGGTCCACCTAATAGGTTTTGTAATAAACAGTTTTACACAGCCAGTTACCAGTTGATATCATTCTCCAAGAGATGTGAATTGGTTATTTTGAGGTAATCTGCACAAAATAGTGAGGTTTGGTATAGTTTTCTTACCTTACCAATTAAATTACAATTTTTTTTTTTTAAAAATCCAAACAGGTTTTTTGCTTTTGTTTTTGTTTTCATCTTTAGTAACTTGGGTATTATTTACATTTTGATTGTTATTCTCTTTCCAGGTTTCCGGGCCAACATCCCCCTAACCTCTCCCCCTCCCCTTCTCTATGGGTGTTCCCCTTCCCATCTTCCCCCCATTACCTCCCTCCCCCCAACAATCACGTTCACTGGGGGTTCAGTCTTGCAGGACCAAGGGCTTCCCCTTCCACTTACTAGGCTATTCATTGCTACCTATGTGGTTGGAGCCCAGGGTCAGTCCATGTATAGTCTTTGGGTAGTGGCTTAGTCCCTGGAAGCTCTGGTTGGTTGGCATTGTTGTTCATATGAGGTCTCAAGCCCCTTCAAGCTCTTTCAGTCCTTTCTCTGAATCCTTCAACGGGGGTCCCATTCTCATAAACAGGTTTTTCTGATTGTTGTTTATATGTCTCTGTGTGTTTGCACACCTGCTTGTGGAGAACCTGCAGAGGCCACAAGAGGGCACTGCACCATCTTGGCTGCAGTTACAGTCAGTTGTGAGCCATCTGATGGTGGGGGCTGGGAAGTGAGCTCTGGTCCTTTGAAATAGCAGCAACCAAGAGATCTCTCTCAATTATACACTTGGTGATTTTTCTTTTTAGATATCTTTGTGTGTATTAGTGTTTTCTTTGCACGTTTGAATGTACACGCATGAAGAGTGTGCTTGGATCCTAAGGAGGTCACAAAAGGGGGTCTTCATCCTGAGTTACTAATGGTTGTTTGCCACCATGTGGGTGCTGTAGACCAAACTTGGGTCCTATGCAAGGACAAGGACCCTTCTTAACCATGGAGCCTTCTCCCCAGTGCCTCACCCTTTCCCAGAGTTCCTTCATGAACTCACTAGGTTGCATCCTGTTTCCACCATTATCATAGTTCTGTGAGGAGAAGCCCTCTTTAGATCTTCATGGACTTCTGTACACACAGTTGCTTTCTTCAGAAAGCGGCCAAATGTCAAAGATAGGTGTTATTCTAAGATGATAGAAAATTGCCTTCTAGGAGATTTGTATTCTCAAATCATTCAGGGAATGCACGGTTGTTTTTTTTTTTTTTCAAAACTATGCAACCATTCAGTATCACAATGTCTAACCATCTCTATCCTTTCACAGGCCCCAAATCTTGGTGGTATATATGTTTTTGGTCAGTAGCAAAATTAGCTAACTCTTTTGGTGCTAATTATTGTGGCTTTCTGTTTGTAAATGCTCTCTTTATGTCCCTCTCTTCTTGTAAGTCCCTTTATATGAAGGGCAAGATGATGCAGCTCATTGAAAGATCACCTGATGGCTTCGTTAAGTTACATTAGATGTCAACTCGTTAGTTTGGGTATCCCAGGCTGAGGTTTTCTGAGGGGAACTTGAAGTGACAATGGTTGCCTTCAAGTTCCTTTTGAAAGGTGTTTTTGCAAAAGCTTAACAAATACACAGATTCATGTGTGAGAGTTTATTGTGATTTTGGGCTTTTGTAGTTTACTTGGAATTTTACACCTTTGTTTCATTTGACTGACTCAAATGAGTGGTGTAAAATAGTACATTGCTTCCAGAGGCTCGAGTCCAGTGGTTCAGAGCACTGACTGCTCTTTTAGAGGAGCCAGGTTCGATTCTCAACATCCACCTAGCAGCTCACAACCACTTGTAACTCTAGTTTTAGGGGACCCCGACATCCTCTTCTGGCCTCTGTGGGCACTGCATACAGGTGTTGCATAGACATACATGCAGGAAAACGCCCATACATATAAAATAAACACGAATAGATCTTTCAAAGGGGAGGGGCGCTTTAAAATGCTGATTTACCTGTTGTTTTATCCCAAGCTCTTGGTCTTTAAAAAGGTTAGCGTCATAAGATCAGATTTACACGTATATGAGAACTGAGGCTGGATGTTCCTTTCTTTGTATTATCACCCTTCCCATCAATGCTAAGTTAAACAGCCTACTGTGTTCTGATGATTGGATGCATTTAATCTTTAATAAAATGTGCTATGCGCACCAGAAAGAAGCAAGCAGTAAACAGAGCTGAGAGAAGAAATGGCATGTGTGGTACCTCACAGACAACAGGCAAATTCAAGCTCGTTTCCCGGCGATGGTGAGAGACGAGGCATTAGCCCTGCAAAAGCCAATGAAACATGGATATTGCTTCTGTGTCACAACGACTGTTTATCAAGGCCCCTCTTGGACTATGGTTGATACCATCTACCCCTTTGAGATGGCTCAGTGGGTGAAGGTGGAAACTCACATGCTGGAAGGAGAGAACTGACTACTGAAAGGTGTCCTCTGATCTCCGTGTATGCCCCGTGGCACCTACCCCGATCCACAAGAGTAGTTTAATAATGTTTAATAAGTTCATGGACCCAAATGGGGAACACTTATTAATCTCAGGCAGATTGCACTATGAGATTCCAGCCCTGGAAATCTGATTATAGACAGGGCGTTCTAGTGCAGGACATTGGTCTTGAATGACTTATCATCGGGAGATTATTACAAAGGTGTAGAGCAATGGATCTGGAAAAGGCCTTAAGCTGGAATTTTTGCTTTGTGGATTTAATCTCTATAGACCTTCAGTCCTCTGAGTCATACAGAGCCTGATGCAGTGGCTGAAACCACCGCTTCTCAAAGTATCCCCTTCCGGCTTGTGATCTTAGGACCTCTTTTCTAATTTACCAGTCAGCAAAGTTTTCCTGAGTTATAGGACTGCCTGGCCAGCCCCACCTCAGATACCTTCCCCCTCCCTCATTTTTTTTCAAAGAACTGAGCAAGAGTATTTAAAAAAAATCTTATCAGATTACCCTTACTTAGTGATGAGCTTGCTGTCCATAGCCTCTTCAATTGACCCTCCCCTCCGGCAGTTGCTAAATGTTCAATTTAGGCCAGTAATTGCTTTTCCTTTCACTTTCTTACGGGGTGGCCAGTTTAGAAAGCTGTCCCATTTAGTGGAACAGCTTCTAAAGAGGCAGCCTTGCCTTCAACAAAGCAAGCCAGGTCAATTCCATCCAATCCTTGCAGTGTGTGGGCGTTTTTTGGCTTCAAGGCTAGATCAGGTAATGCTCCCTGTCTGACCCAACTTGACCCGACTTGCAAGAGTGTATTTACTTGATGCATTCAAAGCGCTTTTTCTCTTTAGAGGCACTGGCTACTGAAAAGCATGCACTGACCCGAGGGGAGAGACCTGTGGCCTCCTCCTCTTACTCAGTCATAGCTCAGGTAACAGTAAAGGTTTAACTCATGTTACTGGTGGTATTTTAACAGCAAGATATTGGTTGTATGGCTATGTTGTGGTTAGGTTACACAATGAGACTACCTATAAAATTCTTGTGTGTGTGTTTAGTAGTAAGATTGAATTACTATTTACTAATTAGTCTTTCAGAAATTAGGCAGACATATTTAGAGACTTGTCCTTCCCTTCTCAACCTCTCTGTAGAGATGTCAGAGAAACCTTCAGTCAATTCCTTCAGGAACTGAGAAACTCAAGTGAGCCAGGCTTTTGTTTAATTTTCTTGTGATCAAAACAAATGTCTTAGTATTTAGAATTCCCTTTAGGTGTTCCTTTAGATAATTCTCCTTCAGAGAAAAGAGCTTGAAGGTCACCCCAAAGAGAAGGAATGGGCAGGAGAAAAGGGAGAGGAAGCACTGTGCATAGGATGTCTCCCAAGTTGTCCATTTCCTGAAAGAAGCATCTATAACACAACAGGCCAGCAAGGGGACTTTGGGTTCCTGACTGACTAAGGACATGGACATGCCCTTACTACTATATGCCCAAACATACTCACACAAACGTGTGCACACAGTCACTCTGATGTCTCTGCCTGGATACACATACACAAGGAGTCAAGTGCTTGAGATTAGAACAGACAGGATTTGGGAGACTCTTGGGTGAACAATAATTAGCCTTCATTGGGCACTCACTGTAGACTGACCACAGAGCAAGCCCTCAGATATGTCACCAAGGGTTTGTAACATATGGTGAGTGCTATCAGTGACTGGCCCTTTGCAGATGACAAAAATGAGAGCTCAGAAGATTGTTACTTGTTCATTTAGCTATCTGGTACAGTCAGGATCAGTCTGGCTGATTCCAAAGTCAGACTTCCATCACAGTGTCAGCGGTTTGCTTTCACTCGTTCGTTTGTTTTGAGAACTGACCTTAAAGGGTTATGGCATCACCTTGAGACCTGGGGTCTCTAATTTGGTGTGGATTCTGAGAATGTAGTAAGCATCTGCTCTGTGTCCTGAAGTGTAAGGAAGAACGGTGTCGCTGGGTCATGGTTCCTCTGCCTGTTCCCTTTTGCTAACTTGCTATGCTTAGGATGAAATTGACATCTTTGAGTGAGGAAGATGGCCTCCATCAAGTGGACAGGACTTATCCAGTCACTCTCAGGCCCCAACACAATGAAAGAGGATCTTCACCAGCAGATGACCCTTAGAATTGACTTGACACATGGCTGGAACTTCAGTCATTACACGTGGGACCCACCAAGCCTCCACAGTAACTGTTTGCTTCATCTCTCTAGAGAACCCTGTCTCACACAGAGGAACCTACCCTATGTAGTGTGGATTTTCTTTAAAACTGTCAATGACCATGATGTTTTCTTCCAGAACTGCCTACAGCTTATTTTTCATCTCGGAGCTCTGCTCAAGCAGCAGTAACACTGTTTTTTCTCCCTTCTAATTTTGAAAACTGACAGCTATCCCCATTTTCAGATTCGTCCCATCGTCCTTCTTCACTCCCTGCTTTGTTCCTTTCTCCTCATTCGTTAATTTGCTCATTTATTCCTTTCTTCCTTCCTGCCTCCCTGTCTGCCTTCTCCTCCTCCCATTCATTTCCTCCCTTCCTTTCTTCCCTCATCCTCCCTTTCTTCCTTTTCCTCTTTCCTTCTTTCCTGCATTTCTTCTTTCCTTCTCCTTCTCTCCCCATACTCCTTCCCCTCCCCCTTCCCTCTCTTTCTTTCATCTATCATTCCTTTATCCTTTCTTCTTCCTCTCCCTCATTTCCTTTCTTCCTACTTTCCTCTCCTCCCTCCCCTCTTTCCCTTCCTTCTCCTCTTTCCCTTTTCCCCCTCCTCTCCCTCCCTCTGCTTCCTCCCCATCAGATTCCCTTTCCCTTCCTTCTTCCCCCCTCTTTCCTTTCTTCCTCCTTTTCTCCCTCACTTCCCTCTCCTCCACCATTCCCTTCCTTTCCTTCATTTCTTGGATCCTTGAGGATTCTTCTTTTCTTCCTTTCTTCCTTCCTTGCATCCTTGAGGCAGACCTCACTGGCTTCGCCTTCTGCTCTCAGTCTCTCAGGATCTGGGGTTGCAGGTGTATGTCACCATGTCTCTAAGAATGACTTTGACAGAACTGGAAGTGCGGGTCTTAGGTCTTGGCATGTGCTTGACCTCATTCTCACTCCCTACCTTGTCTCCTCAATCCAAGCCTGCAGATTATCTGTGGATGCCCCTTGTGTGCCTGGCACTTGGGAAAGAATGCAGTGCTCTTGTATGGCAGTAGTTCCTGAAGACTCTTCTTACACCCAGGTTTGAGTGGGCCACTCTGAAGAGTTGCTTTTCCTTCTTCGTAGGCTGGTTCTCCAGCCTCCTTCCAGAACATTGCTTTGCATTTTTGTCTTCATTGCAAACACCCTCGGGACGTCCCTCCTTTCTTACCTCTCCAACCACAAATGCACCTTTGTAAAGGCTCTTGGTATTTCCTAGCATGGCTTTCCCATGTCTAGAAAATCACCTCACCCAAGCCGGACCTCAAGGAACTGCAGGAGAGTGAATAAATGAAGAGAGAAAGGAATGTAGTCCGTGTTAAATTTACTCAGTCTGAGAGTCAGGGGTGTGCAGGTGCATGCTGTCCTACTGGTGAGAAGAGAGTAAATTGCACATTTTTGAAGGTGCATTAACTCTTTCAGGCCCCTAGGGTATCATTTAGTTCACTGGAATAGTAATTTACTAAACAGTACCTTAGGGGACTGAAAAAGTTAATGCACCTCCAAACGGTTCTAACTGACATCAGGGAGTAGTTTATTTACCCAGCAGGATTTGACCTAATAGGTCTTAACTCTGTTTAAGAGAGTCTTAAGGACTTTCTCACTTTTCCACCCTTACATTCCCACTGTTAGCACGTATCTGTTTGGGGGGTTTGGTTTCCAGTTGATGGTGTGAGTGAGCACACAAATAGCAGAACCTTAGAAAGACCGCCACCCGCACACACTTCTTCCTGCATACTCTAATATCTTACAAATAAACATGTATGCATTGCAGCCCATTCTAACAATGCTGTTTTTAGTAACTTCTTGATGTATATTATGAAATTGCTTAAATAGTTCTAACTTTATCCAATAGATGCATCCTAGATATTAGAGAGTGTCAAGTGCTGCATGCTTTGGGTGCTCAAGCCTTCTCTATAACCCCAACTTTCCTACATTATGTCTTCATTTCACATGGAAAAAACACTGTCTGCCTAATCTCAGACATTGCCAAGAGCTTTTCCGGATTTAATGTAATCTTTTGTCCTTTGCTCATTTTGTTAATGCTTTATTATTGGAGCACGTCAAAAATGTGTTCTCTCCTCACCCTAAGTTTTAGAGAAGTTGGCTCTTAGAATCATAAGGAATTATCATTATATGGATATTATAGGACCTGGTCATATGTCCCTTCCCATTTTGGGAATAAATGGGTTGTGATTGTTCCCAGTAGTAGATATCAGATTTCTTTCTTTCTTTTTTTTTTTTTTTGAGAAAAACAATTATGGGTAGAGTTTTTCAAAATGTATAAGAAACCACTCAGTTGAGGGTGTCCTATTTTAGACTTTGTGACAGTACCATATGGAATAGGCTTAAATTTACTTTTGACACAGAACAAGGGGGTTAGTCCAGGGGTATGGTGCATTCAATTGTAGAGAGCAAACTGGTTTTGAGACCAGTACTCTTGTATGGCATAACCTTCATAGGGTCATTTAGTCTTTTTAATCACATTTTTTTTTTGCTTATTTTCCTTTTAAATGTAGTAAAGTAGCTTCCATTTTTCTATGTCAGTTAAGACGGCAACTGACTACAAGGAGAGACAATTAACACTAAGGGCCATTTGTGGGGTCATATAAAGACCTATGGAAGTGAAGCTTCTTAAAATATGTACAATTGTGAAAGAAATGTAAATGGAATCACAGAATAACAGAGGTGACAAAACCCCAAACAAAGCTCCTTCACCATTAAGTGAAATCTCCAGTGCTAGGAATGGGTTACTATGAATTGAGTTGCTGGCCAGAGGGGCCCCAAGGAAACCCCAAACAGCCCAGTGCATTGCCAAGGCTATTGTTTGCTCTCCAAAACTGATCGTCCCATTGATGAAGACAGCACTCACATAATCATTGAACACAGAGAAGTGCCATGCAACTAGAGGAGAGAGAGAACCACTGGCCTAACTAAAATCCCTACAATCTACAACAGTGACCTTCCTGCATGACACTGGCTCAACAGGGTCACAATGCAGTGGGAGTAACCAATTGCTGATTGCATTTAAGGCTCACTCCATAAGAAGGAACCCATACCTAATAGTGGTCTGGTGGCCAAGAACCTGAGACCAGATAGGCCATGGGACTATAGGAAAAACAAAATGCTATTGTCCTGTTAGAAGGACATAATAATAAAGAGTAATAAATGACTTTTGATGATATTTCACCATGTCATAGATCAGTGTTTCACTCAGCCATCATCAAAGAAGCTTTTCCCTTCAGTAGATAAGGATTAGCACAGGGTTTCACAACTGGACGGTGTGGAAAGTGTGAGAGAGAGAGACCAGTGCTACATTCGATGTCTTCATCGAACCCTTCCCCTTTCAGAAAAATATGTGGAAGTAGAGGCAGAAAGACTGAAAGAGCCAAAGAGGATGAAGGACACCAAGAAGATAGTGTCTTGCAGACACAACAGGGCATGCACACATAGGAATTCACAGAGACATGCAGCATGCACAGGAGCTGCACAGTGCTGAGGTCCCACTATTGAGAGGGGGAAGCAGACCCAGGCTTCCTTCCTTAACCATGGCGCTGTCTTCAATTGATTGCTGCTCACAGAGGAAGAAATTAGTTTCTCCAGTGTAGTCTAGCAGTAGATGGCCAACACATAATGAGCTCAATGATATTTTGGGAGGTTTGTTTGTTTGTTTGTTTGTTTGTTTGTTTCTAATACTGCTTTTAGTTTTAAAACTTTGCCATTTTTTCCTTGTATATTATGGGTTCTGATTTTGTGTTTCTATGGGTTGTGTGTGTGTGTGTGTGTGTGTGTGTGTGTGTGTGTGTGTCTATGAGTATGTGCTTCTCATGTCTTTTCATTTCTTTTCTTTTTTAAAAAGAAATTCCTAAAGAGAGGGGAAAAAGTCATGGAGTTGCAAAGATGGGGAGGTGGGGAGGATCTGGGAGAAATTAAGGGGGGATCCGTGATCAGAAGATATTGTATGAAAATAATTTGTTTTTAATAAAAGAAAGATGGTAATTGAATTCAGTGAATAGGTTCTTTGACTTCAAGGATGTCATTCTGGACAGAAGTGAGAAATTTATGCCTTGAAAGATAAGTCAACCAGGAGAAATCGAAGCACTTGCCATTTAACTGTTCTCCCCCAAGCTCCTCTGACCTCAGCATATATGCCATGACACACATACACACACGAATACGTACATACACATGTACCCACTAAATAAATACTAAAATAAAAATGTACGCACAAAATAGTAAAATCAGTAGAGATGCTGAAGAACCACCTTTAGTCTAGTCATATCAGTATGGTTCTCTATATTTTATTCATAAAAGGTATTTTCTAACACAGACTTGTGGTCTACGAGTTGAATCATTCTTCTAAAGCTAGACTACATCAACAAACAAATCATCAAAACCAAGCAAACCCCTCCTGGCTCCTGAGTGATGGGAACTGGCTGTGGGTCTACCGTTCACAGGGTTCTTCTGTTCTGAGTAGATGTAGTTATTCATCTTGGGTGTCATTTCAGGATTTTTACTAATTCAGAATCTCTTCTCATTGGATAAAATGCTGCCTGGACCACTGCAGTACTAAGAAGGGATTTTAGCAAGCAGGTTTCAGAAGTGGATCTCTCCCGCAATGCTTCCTTTGTATCTTGTAAGAACAACATGATCTGCGATGAAGATGGCGTTTGAGGGATTTGCCCCTTGCTTCTGTCCTTCTTTAGGGACTGGCCTCTGCAGGTACAAACAATATTGAAAATACCTATAGTTTTGCTTTACCAAATGTCATTCTGTAGGTCAGAAACTCTTAGCTCCTTAATGGCTGAACCTGACTGTGGGAATAGCTATTGTCTGGTAGTGTTGCCAAGGCTTTATGTTCGAAGACTGCTTGTAACTTCATTCTCACTAAGCAATGTATGGTTGAGTTTTCTCTGACAATGGGAACTGATAATGGGCTAATAATTTCACAGTCAGTGAGCAGGCTCGTCGGGAACTCTCATTTGTGTTGTTTTTAAGAGTTTTGTTTAATTTTCTTTTACTTTTATTTGGAGTCCCCAAGTGAAAGACTCTCATAGGGTGTAGAAGTTGCATATCAGATGCATGCCAGAATCAAGGCAATGACTGATAAGGGGGCCATCCATTGCTCATACATTAAAATGTGATTGAATCAAAATGACTAGTTCGGGGCTACCCTATGTGTCTTAAAATGTACCCTTACATTTGTATAACACAGAGACCCTTTTAGCTGAATCCCTCTGCTAGATAAAACATTCAATCTTGGGGGAAAGTCTTGGCTGCAGCTAGAAAACAACTCCCTGTAGACCAAATAAGCACAGATAAAATCCATAGGTAAAATCCTTAAATTCACTGGGTAGATGCCGAGGTCTAGGGCTTCAGGAGTAGTTGGGTGCCTTTGGCTTTATTTATTGTTAGACACTTCATGCTTCAGAGAATTTGCTGGTAATTTTCCTAAGATTTCACTACACAGGAGAAATGCCTATCTATGTGTGAGAAACCCACAGTTAGCCTCAAGTGACAAATAGTAATCATTATTTTACCCTCGTATTTCAATTAGCCATAATCTTTTGTTTGTGCAGCCTTGCAAAGCTGTAAAAATATCAGTCATTATAGTTTAATTACTAACTATCATCCCAGGTGGCTAACCCCACTTCCTTCTAAACAAGCCCTTTCTTCTACATCATTTTGCAAAGCTGCTCCCTGTCTTCTGTAAGGACAGTGGTCAGCTGCCATGCTGGGTCCTGTAGGACACACCCAGGTTATTCTTAAGTCTGGGTTCCTTCTGGCATTGGAGAGCTGCTGCTGCTGTCTTTTGCTGTGAGCTGCTCTACTTCAGGACAGAATTATATGTGGGTTTTATATAATGACAGAAATTAAATGTTTCCTGCTCTATTGTTTATTTAGTAAAACATTTTACATTCCTGGATAGATACCAGTCTGTCATTAATGGATTCTTGGCTTTGGGCCAATAGCTAATAGTTTTATTGGTCCTCATAACATAGCAATGTGATTTTTGTAACTACATTGCTTTCTCACTCCTCTCTCTCTCTCTCTCTCTCTCTCTCTCTCTCTCTCTCTCTCTATCTCTCTGTGTCTCTTTATCTCTGTCTCTCTGTCTCTCATACCTATCTTTCTGTCTCTCCTTCCTCCTTCTGTTCCTTTAAAAATACACCAACAACTCCAGGAATGTGTGTGCCATTTTTTTAAAATATTTCTCTTGAATCATTGTCTATCTGCCCCACCCTATTTTTCTTTTTTTTTTTTCTCCTAGAAAATTCTTACATATCATGTGATATTTTGGATAGTTTAAATAGGGCTCAGGACACAAATGTGCAATGCTTGTTACTGGGCTTTCTTACTGCCCTAAGGAGGCCCTGTGAGGCTCCTGTTCTCTGCTGTGTGGTGACTATGAGCCTCCCAAGTTAATAGGGATAGAAACCTAGTGTCTAGGGACAGTGTAGGAAGGATCAGTTCTAGAGAGACCATCAGACTTTGTTGGTTTGCTTTAGAAGCACTCTGTATCTGTCAGTGTAGTATCGCTGCGAAGAGACCCTGGGACCTAAACACTTCCTAAGGAAAACATTTAACAGAGGGTTTTCATACAGTTTTAGAGGAGCATGGCAGAAAGTATGGAGCTGGAGTCATAGCTGGGAGTTACATCTTGATCCGTAGGCAGAGAGGCAAACATTGAGAATGGGCCTGGCATGGCTTTTGCAACCTCAAAGCCCACCCTCAGTGGTGTGCTCCCTCCATCAAAGTCACGTGTCCTAATCTTTCTAATCCTTTCAAACAGTTACACTCCCTGGTGACTGAGCATTCAAATATATAATCTGATGGAAGGAACATTCTTATTTAAACCACCTCCAAATCCATTGTTGAAGTACACTTCTGGTTCTCCTCATGTGTCCTATCTTGATATTTGAAATTTTTATCGTTAAGTTCCTCCTTGAGACAGCATCTCAATATGCATCTCAGGTTGACCAGAAACTCGCTCTATAGCCCTGGTTAGTTTTGACCTTGAGGTCTTATGTTTCAGCCTTCCAAGTGCTGGGATTATAGGCATGCAAAACCATGCTGCTTCAAAACACGTTTGGTGTGTTGTCATATTCCTGTAGTTGAAAGTACGTGGGAGGTTGAGATTAGAGAGTAGATTGAACCCAAGAGTTCAGGCCAGTCTGAGTAGCATAAAGATGTAGTCTGAGAGTTACTCCTCACCCTACGACGAAAGGTAAATTGCTCTGTGTCTCTTCCCACCCCCTCATCCCCTCTCTTCCCTAGTGACCAGTTACTATGCTATCTCATCTTAAAGCCCACTGGAAATTGGACTGTGAGAGCAAGGCTGAGTCCCAGGACAGCAGCATCCGCCATTCTCCTTCACCGTGTAGCCACCAAACAGTGCCGACTGTGGGTGATCCAGAAAAGCCAGAGAGGGACAAGTGGCAGAGGACTTACTTGCAACCCTCCGTTGCTCTCCCCACTTCTGTCTGAGCAGTGACTCATTGAGGTGGTGTTTTTCCTACTTTTAAATATACTAGAGACCCTCATGTACATGTGAGTTTGATTTGCCGTCTTTTTTTTTTTTTTTTTTTTTTTTTTTTTTTTTTTTTTTTGGAGCGGGGGGTTGAACCCAGGGCCTTGTTCTTGCTAGGCAAGTGCTCTACCACCGAGCTAAATCCCCAACCCCTTGATTTGTCGTCTTTAAAACTGACTTCGTTGCCACATATAGTTTGTATTAAGTTAGCTTTAAGTCGTGTATAGCATTCCATCCTAGGAGTCATAGCGTATTTACTCAGCCGTCTCCTAGTGGGTGTGCGCACCTAGTTTTCTTTCACTTCTCCTGTGCAATGGTGGAGAATATTACACTGCACACCTTCGCCCATAAAAGCTCTGCCTGTTCTCAGAGAATTATTGTAGAATTTGCACCACTTTCAACACTGCCCCTAGGCTATTATTAAGTCCAGATCTGTTGGTGAATGGTCACTTTTCAGTGGCTAATTCCAGAGAAAATACTTTGTCCAGAAATTAGTAAATAAGATTTTGTTTTTAATGGCAAGAATTTTACTTTCAAAGAGGCGAGATTCTGCAATTTTGGCATTCAAGGAGAGGGTCCCAGCTGTTTTCCGAGGAAGCCGTTCTTTCACTCTCTGTAGGGTTATGACACGACACATGTGCCAGTTCACACTGGCAGTGTGGCAAGGTTGGGGAAAATGGATGCTTCAGTGGCACAGGTCACGTTTATTTAACACTGTGATGTTTTACAACACAGCACCAGCTCAATTAAATACCGTGGGACAACTGTGGGCTTTGCAAGGCAATTCTTCCCCCACCAAAATCATATGACTTCTTTCCACCTTTGAATGCAATGCCTACCCATAAATTAGATGCAACAGAAAACAAGGTAAAGAGTACTAGAGAAATCAGGCAGGATGGAGCTCCATCAAGCCCCCCCCCCAATCACCCTTGATTCCATTAGTCACCCTTAACTGCCCACCGCAGTTTGTGCAATGAATGTGTTTTACTATTTTGGTAAAACGTATGTATAGATTTATAGAGCTCATGAAAATAGTGTAACCGCTGAAGAATAAAAACGAATGTTCTTTTATATAATATGCACATATTTTGTTTTGCTGAGCTGTTGTCTTTAAAGGGAAGTCTGTTTCACTTTCTAGGTCCCACCCTCTTCTTTCTTCTTGCTGATACCAGAGGCAGATACATTTGGAAAGAGAATGGAGGATTAGAAATAAACAATTGCTCCTGATTGTTTCTGATTAGAAAGTCAGGCTTGTCACTTATCAGACTTGGAGAGAAATCATTCCCTGCTGTGTATACAATAATGCTCCTGAGGTATACAATAATCCTCGTGAGGATTGACAGTCTTGGTTATAGATTTTTCTTCATTGGCTTGGTTCTTGGTTAAGGAAACCTCTACCCAGTAGGGGAGAAGAACTTCTTCGAGGCATCACAGTTACGTGAAAATCCAGGGTGGTCAAGTGGAAGCAACAGATTAGTCTTCTAGCAGAAGATGTCCAGGGTACCATAGGAGAGAGAAAGTGTGGAGAGGATGTTTATTCTTAAGTGGTTCTGTCTGGAGGTGACACACCTTAGTCTATACATCGTTGCTCTGTTTGGAATGTTGGTCCAGTCAATGATCAAAAGAATATGCTCGGAGCATCGGAAACTGAAAAATATTCACAGAGTCAAGATCCACATCAACTTGAAGAATACATATTTATGTCCTTGTATTAGCTGCTTTTCTGTTTCTGTGATAAAATGCCCAGACCAGGGTAATTTGCAAAAGAAAAAAATCAATTGTGGCTTGCAGTTCCAGAGGGCTAAGAGTACATCATGTCTGGCCAACACGGCAGCAAGGAACAGTCACAACAAGAACAGGAAGCTGAGAGATCACGACTTCAAATATAGACATGAAGCAAAGTGAGAAAAACTGGAAGTGGCACTACGTTTCTAACTTCAAAGCCTTTGCCCAGAGATGATAATATACTTCCTCTAGGAAGTATAAATTACCTACACCTCCCCAGACATCATCACTAACTTGAGATGGAGTTGAAACACTTGAGACTAATGGGGGGGGCATTGCATTTCTCATTCAAATCGCCACAGCCTTGGCAAATGTGAAACCATTGCTGGGCTAAAGGAATTGGTTCTCAGGATGTACTGCTGTATACTCTGGTTCTTCCCAGTGGCAGGTGACCTGGTGACTTGTTTTGAGGGATGTTCTGAGGAAAGGACTGAGCAGAAGGTGGCCACATGGTTTGCCATGAGTTCTCACAGGCAGGATCTGCTGTAAACACGGATTTTTAACGTAGCAGGCTGTTAACGTGCACTTCGCCATGAGTGTTTCTCCAGCTCTCTCTTCGTAAATGGGCTGTGAAGTAATGCTCTTGTCTCTGCACTTTCCCTTCATCTTGAACTCCTCATCTCCTCCCGAGGAAGAATTTTGCAAGCTTTGAAATATGTCAACATAAAATAAGCTTTGAGACAGCTTGAAAAATGTAAGATTCATAATGGACTCCGCTAAAAATACGGTCTGTTAAAAAAACAAACCTTGCTCGAGCTTCCTCACTTGGAAAAACAATCAGATGGGACTCGGCTATCACCATCCTTTCATAGAGTCCGGGCTACAAGGAGGCCTGCACTTCCCGATGAATGCAAGTGTGTCTGCTCTGTCCTTTTCAACCACTTGCCTGGTGACCTCTGTGACCTCTGTGCATTCTACTTGACATTCTTCAGCCCCTCACAGAAGCTGCCTATTCCATGAAGCCTTCCAGATGAGTCCTCACATGACATCTATCTGCTTTCATCCTGCCTTTGGTGGGTTCATTGGTGACTCCCTCCCACCTTGCGAATAGACAAGGACTGAACTTGCAATTTTTTTATTAGCAATGTAGCATACCAAGAGCTTATTATTTACGTATTTTTACCTTTTGATCTGCTAGGGATTAAAGCCTGAATCTTGCCTATACTAGGCAAGCATTATGTGGCCAAGCTGGCCTCAGACTCATAGACATCCACCTGCCTCGGCCTCCTGAGTGCTGGCATCAGGGTACACACCATCCTGCTCCCTTACTTTAATTCTTATCCGTGCAGGTGCTGATGCTGCTTGCAGAGTAGGTGGGCGGGTGTGGGGCGGCGCTCACTCCAGGATGTCCCACTTCCTTTATGCTCATTCTCTCATCAATGCTTTATCAACAGGACTTTCCAGGACTACTCCAGTGCAGGGGAGACAGTGGGGATGCTTTCAGGCCCCAGTACTAAAATGATAGATTATTTCTCATTTCAACTGCAAAGTGGCTCAGAAATGTTGCTATCACAGGGGACAGGAAGGACAAATTTTAAAGCTTGTCAAGGTTTGGAGGACCTGGGTGGGCATAAGGAATGGGGGTTGTCTGAGAGCAAGCTATAGTCCTATTGGTTTAGGGCAGGTAGTTAATGTGATTGAATTGACTGTGGTTATTATAAACGGGCTAAAGGGCAGAAGAGAATATAGGTTAGAAGCTGACCAATTCTACTTCATGTATTGTCGGACACTGTGAAAAAATCCTCATTGGTTTGTATTGCTTATCCATGCATGTTCCTCTATGTTTTGGAGAACTTTTCTTATTATTTTTCTAATTCATGGATGTCTTCTCTCACAGTACCCATGCTGGTTAGGATATTTTATTATATATATGTAAAGTCTACCATGCCTATGCTCAGTTTATTTTTTATTTATTTTTTTAGGGGTCTACTTTTCTGACATGTGCTGTTACTGTGTCCAAACTTCTCATTCCTATGAAATAATCTTGGCAAACTCGAAAAAACAAAATAGTTTGACATCATCATTATCTTTTTCTCCCACAGCAAAATCATGAACTGTTCTGCGAAGTGGAAAACGAACAGCTCTGAGTCTATTCCCTCTGCTTTAGAAAGCAGCACTGCTTTTCCTTCTGGGAGACCACCTCTGCCTCTGTCATCATGTGATTCTCCCAGAGGCCCTACTGGAGGGTCTAGGACTAGACGTGAGACTTAGGCTGGCCTTCCAGAGCACTAAGTATCCGCAGCCTCCATAGCTGTCCAACAGTTGTCGTGCAGCCATGTGGCAAAGCAGATTCTATTGGTTCCTATGACTGGGGTAGGGGCGGAAGTCGATTGTAAGTCTGTTTCACTAGCATGGACTCCAATACTTTAGAGTAATTCTGCAGATGTTGTGGAGAGGAGAGCGTGTTCCTAGATTGCTGGTAACCCTGAGAAGAGTGTGTCAGAAAATAGACTTTCTGAGGAGCCGCAGCCTGGTTGTATGTTTCTGACACTTGATTCACAGGGCCTGAAAGTGAACTTACTCCAAAAGTCTTAGGTCATATGGGAAACCAATTCCACTCCATCATCTTTATTATCTTTTTCTTGTTCCATGATATCAGTGTTTTTATTTAGTTGGCTTTATTTCATGTGTACGGATGTTTTGACTCCATTTATATATGTTTACCACATGTATGCCAGGGAAGGCCAGAAGAGGTCATTGATCCCTTGGAACTCGAGTTCCATACCCTTGTGATCCACCATATCAGTGCTGGGAATTGAACCCTGGTTGTCTGAAGGAGCAGAATGTGCTCTGAAACACTATTTGCTAGATATTAGGAAATCTGAAGTGATGTGACACAAAAACTATTCCTTTATTTTTTAATTCACTGAACAAATATTTATTGAGGAGGCAATCCTTAAAGTACAACAGTATAGAGAAAATGAGAGTGTCAAAAGAAATATCCTTATATGAAAGGGATGATCCCTCAACTTTATTCAGTTCGTTTGGATATTTGAAAGGTCCTTTCCGCACCATGGTTTAACCCAGGAAGGTTTCCATTCTGTGCAGACATGGTGGGTTGCAAAACTTTGATCAATTATATAGGTATACAGGGAGACAGTATGTTTATTGTGGTTTTAAATGTTTGCACACTAGTGTGACTTTTGGGGTATTGGTTTAGAACTGATCCTATTATACGAAAACTTCACATCATTACTTGGAAGACCTTCAGATAGTTTTTTATATGGAGTGTTATCCAAAGACATTTTTATTTCTGTGAATTTTGGTTTTTATATCCTTTGTTCATTTGCAAGATTCAGGCATGCAACTCTCTTCAGGGGGGAAGCTACACAAGAGAAAAATGACTCACAGTTGGTTATAAAGAAAAAAAATCCCTATCATGAGGACATTTGCTCAACTATGTTTATTGCAGCTGTGTTCATATTACCCAGAAACTGGAAACAACCTAGATGTCTCTCAAATAAAGAATGGGTAAAGAAAATGTGGTGCATTTACACAATGGAGTATCACCCAGCTATTAAAAACAATGACCTCATGAAATTTTCAGGCAAATGAATGGAACTAGAAAAGATCATCTTGAGTGAGGCAACCCAGACCTAGAAAAACAAACAGGGTATGCACACATTTATAGGTTGATATTAGCTGTAAAGTGTAACCATGCTACAATCCACAGACCGAGAGAGGGAAGTAACAAGAAGGGATCAAGGGAGAAATGTATGGATCTTCCTGGGAAGGGAAAATAGCACAGACTTTGGTGGTGGACTGGATGGGGTTAGGAACAGGAGGTTTCAGATGGTGGTGGCTAAGAGGATGTTTTAGTCAGGATTTGTATTCTTGCACAAACAACATGACCAAGAGGCAAGTTGGGGAGGAAAGGATTTATTTAGCTTACACTTTCACATTGCTGTTCATCATCAAAGGAAGTCAGGACTGGAACTCAAGCAGGTCAGGAAGCAGGAGCTGATGCAGAGGCTGATGGATGTTACTTACTGTCTTGCTGAGCTTGCTTTCTTATAGAACCTAGGACTACCAGCCTAGGGATGACACCACCCACAATGGGCCCTCCAACCTTTGCTCACTAATTGAGAAAATGCGTTACAGCTGGATCTCATGGAGGCATTTCCTCAAGGAGGTTCCTTTCTCTGTGATAATTGCAGCTTGTGTTAAATTGACACACAAAACCAGCCAGTACAGAGGGGCAGAGGGACTGGAATTGGGGGTTATTTGAGGGTCGATGTAGAAACTCAGTTCTGTGGAAACTCCGAGGAATCTATGAGTGGCCCTCGTGAAGTTTCCTAGCAGTGGGGGAAATAGACCCCGAACTAGCCATTTTCTATAACAAGGCAAGGGTTCTAGCACTTGGACAGGTACATAACCCAGCCATAAAACCTTCAATCTATGATCTGTCCTGCCTGCAAGATAAGCTGGGGTAATGGTGGTCTAGAACTTTCAGGAGTGACCAATCAGTGACTGGTCCAACTTGAGGCCCATGCCAGGAGAGGCCCAGGCCTGACACTGCCTGGATGGCCAGGAACAAGAGGCAGCACAGCCCAGAGACATGAACATGACTGGCAATAATAAGAACTTAAAAAGTCAATGGCATGATTCATAATGATATTCTCATAGATTCTATGCTCATAGATTGATTGATCCCTAAGACCTATCAGAGGGGTGTCATCCAGCAACTGATGGGAGAAGAGACAGAGACTGACAGAAAAATGCTATTCAGAGACAAGAAAACCCTGCAGAAGAGGAGAAGGAGTGTAGGAGCCAGAGGGGTCCAGGATACCATAAGAACATAGCCCACAGATTCAGCAAAGACCTTCATAGGGGCTTATGGAGGCTGAAGTGACAAACATGAACTCTGTATGGGTCTGACCTAGATCTCTGCATATATATTATGGTTGTGTAGCTTGGTGGTCTTGTGGGACTCCTACCACTAGAAGTGAGGGTGTCTCTAGCTCTTTTTGCCTATGCTTAGGACCCTTTTCCTCCTACTGCACTGCCTTGTCCAGTTGTGATGTGAGTGTCTTGTGCCTAATCTTACTGTAACATCTTCGGTAATGTTCCTTCTGTGTGTACCCCTGGGAGGCCTGATTTTTTTTTTTTTGGAAGAGAGATTGGGGAGGAGTGGATCTTAGGAAGAGGGGAGGTTGGAGAAGGGGCTGGGAGGAATAGAGGAAGGGGAAAGTGCATTGAGATGTAATGTATGGGAGAAGAATAAATGAAACAAACAAACAAACAAACAAACAAACCTAGCGACAAACGGGCAGATGTCCTCTTATGACCATCATTTAAAGCTTGAGCAGTGTCTGAGTTCTTCTCTGCTTCCTATAGTGCAGTGGGGGCAGCTCTGCTTCTGGTGGAGTCTCCGCAGGTTGACTAGGACCACACTAACCCCCCTTGCTTAAACGAACTGATGCTATCTGATACCTGGATAACTTACTTCCTCCTGAACGCCTCACCTGTCACATTCCGAAGGCCTTGTTTGTCACTTAGTGTTACATTTTTCCAAGTTAGCTGCTATTTCATTAAGAGAAAAGCAGGGCTCAGGACAATACAAAAGACAAATGAAAAGGAATACACGAGTGTGAGTCTGCTGGGTCTGTCCATGTCATGGTGAACTGCAGCCTTCTTTTTACAGAGTTCATTACTCTTCTCCCTCCACTGCCTTCTCCCCCAGCAAAAGCAGGCCCACTCTTTCTCTTCCCCACAGATCTTCCCTTCTGATATTGGATACAAGTTCACTTTTTGCTTCAGCCACATTCAGTGTGCACGTGCACACACAGTTACAGAAACTCACACAAGACAAATGTATACAGAAACTAACAGGTATATGCAGACACACAATTCACACTCATAACCACAGAGACATACTCACATACAGACACAGACAAACTCATAAACTCTCATATACACAGAGACACAGACTCACACAGAGTTACACACATACACTCACAAACATATATACACATACACAGACTCACACACACAGGTACATGAACACACTCAAAGTCACAAATAGGCAAAGATTCACACACAAGCACACACACACACGTGTGCAAATGCACCTACTTGCTAATTTTTCTTCCGCTCTTCCTTCTTTTAAAAAAATATGGTTTGTATATTTAGAGTTGAAACATTTTAAATGCATTTTAAATATAATTACATCACTTCATCCCTTTCCTTCCCTCCTTCCAGTTCCTCTCAGGACCTTTCCTCAGTGGTTCCTCCTCCTACGTTACTCCTCTTCAACTGACAGCCTGTTTTTCTTTATTATTTTCGCATATAATCCTCCCTATTTTGAGTCATTACTTACCTACAGTTCTTTGTCTAGAGGTAAACCCCAAGAGATTTTCTCCATCTGCATTTGCCTGTTGATATTATCGATGTTCAGGTCTTCTTAATGTAGTCATTTCTGAGAGAGGCAGTCTCACAACACTTCCTGGTATTTTGGCCTTAGGCGCAGAAGCTGTGCTGTAGTAGCTGTATCCTCTGGGCCTGGGCACCCCACAGTTCATTGATCTCTGCGCTGTGCCCAGTTGTGCCTTTCTGACATGGTCTTCGCTTATTGCAAAAGAGAGGCTTCCTTGATGAGAGGTGGGAACACTAAGGTGTTAAGGATCAGAGTTAGAACGCACTTAAGAATTATACTGACCTAGCAAGGTGGTAGTGGTAGTTTCTGCCTCTAAGATCCATGACCTCACTAGCCCCAAGTAGTTGGCTAGCTTTCTAGTACCAGGCATAATTTCCCTCCTGGAGAGTGCGTCTTAATTCTTCTTGGACAGCTGTTGGCTACCACCAGCATGTGAGTACCACCTGTACGGATATCTGTCTGCTGGTCACTGCTATGATTCAGAGGTGTCATAAATGGGTAAGGAGGAGGGAAGGACAAACATCACAAAGGTTGTTCCAAAAATTCTCAAGGAATTATATTATTATATATATATATTACCTAAAATTATATACAATATAAATGTACACACTGAGACATGTGCGTGCACACACACATTACATAAAGTTATGGTTTTTGGGCTAACGTTGCTCCCCACAAGAAAAATTGACTAATATAAACCCAGGCACAAGAAATCTCCTTTTGAGTGGATGATCAGGGTAGTCCAAAGGAACAATGTAGACTATTACTGTTGCCCTTGGCTGCCTCTCAAAGGTTGAGTGAAGGTCATTCCCTTTTGCTGATGATAGCACACACTTGGTACACAGATCTCAGATGAGTCAGGTCAGATTTAAGCTGAAAACCTCCTCCTTTGGTTTAGCTCTCCTGGTGCCAGGAAGTGTTCTGCAAACTGTCGAGGACAGGAAGCTCTTCCTTTTAGGTGAGCTGTTCATCAAGGATGCTTCTTTTTCTCCTTTGGCAGTTTTAATTCCTGACTCAATGTCAAAATGATGGGTCACTCTTTCAAAGACATATGTGGTCTTAGGGTTTCAGATTTAGTACATCTGAGGTGGAAGGTGATCTTCAATTTTCTAAAACTCTCCAGGTGACTCTCATGTGTATTTGAGATGGAGAGCATTACTCTATCCTTTGTTTCCCTGGAAAAATGTCACAAAGCAAATTAATGGATAAATCAGTAAATGAAGCAGTGAAAAGACAAAAGACAGGCATGGCCTTTGTTATTATACATACATATACATGAATATATGTGTGTATACATATGTTTGTGTATGTGTGTGCATGTGTTTGTGTGTGTGTGTGTGTGTGTGTGTGTGTGTTGACACAGGATTTGAAATCACACTCTCACTTGAGACCTGGGTATGAGCCACCATGCTGAGCTGTGTATCTATCACTGCATTGGATATAGAATGGGAAAGCAGGGTTGACTCTCAAGGTAGGGGGATACTGTGATGTGAACAATACGGCATATGGACCTTAGTGGTCCTTTGGGACTCAGTTCAAATCCTATTTGTCTTCATTGCCCAGAGGTTTCCTCACCAACTTCTCAAAGCAGACTATAGCCACAGCAAGTGTTGTGAGTGGACAGCGAAGAGAACAAGGGGGCTAGGAAAGAATGGAGTCTCCCAGGCTCTGACCTACAATGACTGACAACTATTATTTTTTTTAAGTTTTTTGGGGGGGTTTATACATTTAATAATGCATGAAAAATCTGTTTTTTCTTCCTTTCAAGCATTTGGCTTTGTCACTATTTTGTTTTTATTGGATATTTTTATTTACATTTAAAATGTTATCCTTTTTTCTGTTTTCCAGTCCATAAATCTCCTATCCCATCCTCCTCCCCCTTCTTCTATGAGGGCGTTTCTACAACCAACCACCCAGTCCTTCCTGCCTCCCTGACATTCCCCTACATGGGGGGTCAGCCTTGGTAGGACCAAGGGCTTCTCCTCCCATTGGTGCCCAACAAGACCATCCTCTGCTACATATGCAGCTGGAGCCATGGGTCTGCCCATGTGTACTCTTTGGATGGTGATTTAGTCCCTGGGAGCTCTGGTCAGTTGGTGACTGACAATCATTTTTAAGGTGACAAAAAGAAGCTGGTTGGAGTCAACTGGACCACACCCACATGCCAGATGTAGTTGTTTACTTCTAGCTTTTAAAGGAACCACGTTAGGGAAGACACACCCTTTGGGCCCCCCCTTGAAAGAACCTGTAAAAATGATGGCACTCCCTTGCAAGTAAAATATCCTTGAATGCAACAACGTTCGGATAATTATAGTCTCCAAGGAGCATAATCCTTAAATGGGTGAGATAATTATAGCATCTCAGGACTATGGCACTTCTCTTTTAAGAGCGTAATCCTGGGGGCAGAGGGAAGTAGGGACCCCAGGATGCTTCCCTTGCTTAGTCCTCCTCCACCCACACCCTGAGATGAGTTATCCTCCTAGAGAGCAAACAGGAGTTTGCGAATGTCTTTCTCATTGTCGTTGTATCACTAGGATGCAGGGTGGAATTTGGCACAAAGTGATGTGTACCATTGAAGGCAGTTAGACCTGACAAAGGCGAGCCCGTGTCAACAAGGAAGGTGAGCAAAAATTCTCTGGAAGTACACAACTCCTGATAAGTTTTTGGAATCATGAAAGTGCCTCCTGGTACAGGGAAAATGAGAGTAAGTGAGAGTTCACACTTGTGAGTGTCACTTTTCCGTATCTCTTCTAATACAGTCTCAGAAGGTGGTTGGTTAGGTGGAGTATATATAGTCATTCTAGCCATGGCCACATTTGAGCTGAAAAGAATGGATGTTTTCAGAGAAGATCTTCTTTGGCCATGGGTGAGTATCTAACTTTGGCCAGTGGGCTTCCTGTAATCTGTGAGTTCACAAGGCAGAAATGAGAAACTGGAGATGTGTGTGCAGCTGATCATCATTGTTGTGGAAACAAGACAAACAGACTCCTTAACTGATGGGTGGTCGGCACAACCCTGCCCACCTGCAAGTGGACATCTGTCTGTCAGAGAAAGTGACACCATTCCCTTGTTTCTGGGTTAGTCTTCCTCTTTATGGGAAGAGGCTTTCTGTGCCACTATAGAAGTGGCTCTGTGAGCACATTACCTATTGTTTCTTAAGAAGTAGACCATGATGCCATCAAGGATCAGAGCTGGGGTGATAAGACAAAGGCAAATACTCCCAAGCCTGTCCATTACTCACCATCTTCAGGGTTTATCCCTGTGGTTTATGGGAGCGCATTGCTTTCCCTTTTATAACCTGCTGCTGTTTGGTTCCCACGATTAGGAAAGGTTGCAATGATTCACTTTGCTTATGAACTCTTCCCTTTCGAGCCTTGGCAATGATCTCTAGTTTGGCTAGCTTCAATGGGCCCTTGGACATTTTTTATAGATAAGAATAATGACATGCTTTACTGACCTCTATTTCCTAAGCTGGTAAAGGAGTAGCCTGAACAAATTTATCTCTAAGATTGCTATGATCTCTCTCTCTCTCTCTCTCTCTCTCTCTCTCTCTCTCTCTCTCTCTCTCTCTCTCTCTCTCTCTGTATTAATGTCGTTTGTAACATCAATCCATTTACTTGCTACCATTATGTTCTTCCTTCTTTGGAGACACATACTGGACACTGGGAAAAATGAAGATATATATCATGTCTTTTCACGGTGTGCTATGCATGTGAGGTTATTTACTAAGCAGTGTTTTTGTCTCTTATAGTGTGACTGTAAGTCTACTATCCCAAGCCAGAGATTTTATAGCCATATCAAATTCAATCTTCATTTCTGATGGCACAGGTGCTTTCCCATACAACGTTCTTTTTTTTTTTTTTTTTTTAATTAACTTGAATATTTCTTATATACATTTAGTGTTATTCCCTTTCCGGTTTCAGGCAAACATCCCTCCCCCTCCCTTCCTTATGGGTGTTCCCCTCCCGACCCTCCCCCCATTGCCGCCCTCCCGCAACAGTCTAGTTCACTGGGGTTCAGTATTAGGGACCCAGGGCTTCCCCTTCCACTGGTGCTCTTACTAGGATATTCATTGCTACCTATGAGGTCAGAGTCCAGGGTCAGTCCATGTATAGTCTTTAGGTAGTGGCTTAGTCCCTGGAAGCTCTGGTGGCTTGGCATTGTTGTACATATAGGGTCTCGAGCCCCTTCAAGCTCTTCCAGTTCTTTCTCTGATTCCTTCAACGGGGGTCCTATTCTCAGTTCAGAGGTTTGCTGCTGACATTCGCCTCTGTATTTGCTGTATTCTGGCTGTGTCTCTCTCAGGAGCGATCTACACTTCTGCACTTCTTTGCTTCATCCATCTTGTCTAATTGGGTGGCTGTATATATATGGGCCACATGTGGGCAGGCTCTGAATGGATGTTCCTTCAGTCTCTGTTTTAATCTTTGCCTCTCTCTTCCCTGCCAAGGGTATTCTTGTTCCCCTTTTAAAGAAGGAGTGAAGCATTCACATTTTGATCATCCGTCTTGAGTTTCATTTGTTCTAGGCATCTAGGGTAATTCAGGCATTTGGGCTAATAGCCACTTATCAATGAGTGCATACCATGTATGTCTTTCTGTGATTGGGTTAGCTCACTCAGGATGATATTTTCCAGTTCCAACCATTTGCCTACAAATTTCATAAACTCTTTGTTTTTGATAGCTGAGTAATATTCCATTGTGTAGATGTACCACATTTTCTGTATCCATTCCTCTGTTGAAGGGCATCTGGGTTCTTTCCAGCTTCTGGCTATTATAAATAAGGCTGCGATGAACATAGTGGAGCACGTGTCTTTTTCATATGTTGGGGCATCTTTTGGGTATATGCCCAAGAGAGGGATAGCTGGATCCTCAGGCAGTTTAATGTCCATTTTTCTGAGGAACCTCCAGACTGATTTCCAGAATGGTTGTACCAGTCTGCAATCCCACCAACAATGGAGGAGTGTTCCTCTTTCTCCACATCCTCGCCAGCATTTGCTGTCACCTGAGTTTTTGATCTTAGCCATTCTCACTGGTGTGAGGTGAAATCTCAGGGTTGTTTTGATTTGCATTTCCCTGATGACTAAAGATGTTGAACATTTCTTTAGGTGTTTCTCAGCCATTCGGCATTCCTCAGCTGTGAATTCTTTGTTTAGCTCTGAACCCCATTTTTTAATAGGGTTATTTGTCTCCCTGCGGTCTAACTTTTTGAGTTCTTTGTATATTTTGGATATAAGGCCTCTATCTGTTGTAGGATTGGTAAAGATCTTTTCCCAATCTGTTGGTTGCCGTTTTGTCCTAACCACAGTGTCCTTTGCCTTACAGAAGCTTTGCAGTTTTATGAGATCCCATTTGTCGATTCTTGATCTTAGAGCATAAGCCATTGGTGTTTTGTTCAGGAAATTTTTTCCAGTGCCCATGTGTTCCAGATGCTTCCCTAGTTTTTCTTCTATTAGTTTGAGTGTGTCTGGTTTGATGTGGAGGTCCTTGATCCACTTGGACTTAAGCTTTGTACAGGGTGATAAGCATGGATCGATCTGCATTCTTCTACATGTTGACCTCCAGTTGAACCAGCACCATTTGCTGAAAATGCTATCTTTTTTCCATTGGATGGATTTGGCTCCTTTGTCAAAAATCAAGTGACCATAGGTGTGTGGATTCATTTCTGGGTCTTCAATTCTGTTCCATTGGTCTATCTGTCTGTCTCTGTACCAATACCATGCAGTTTTTATCACTATTGCTCTGTAATACTGCTTGAGTTCAGGGATAGTGATTCCCCTGAAGTCCTTTTATTGTTGAGGATAGTTTTAGCTATCCTGGGTTTTGTTATTCAGATGAATTTTGCAAATTGTTCTGTCTAACTCTTTGAAGAATTGGATTGGTATTTTGATGGGGATTGCATTGAATCTGTAGATCGCTTTTGGTATAATGGCCATTTTTACTATATTAATCCTGCCAATCCATGAGCATGGGAGATCTTTCCACCTTCTGAGGTCTTCTTCAATTTCTTTCTTCAGTGTCTTGAAGTTCTTATTGTACAGATCTTTTACTTGCTTGGTTAAAGTCACACCGAGGTATTTTATATTATTTGGGTCTATTATGAAGGGTGTCGTTTCCCTAATTTCTTTCTCGGCTTGTTTCTCTTTTGTGTAGAGGAAGGCTACTGATTTATTTGAGTTAATTTTATACCCAGCCACTTTGCTGAAGTTGTTTATCAGCTTTAGTAGTTCTCTGGTGGAACTTTTGGCATCACTTAAATATACTATCATATCATCTGCAAATAGTGATATTTTGACTTCTTCTTTTCCGATCTGTATCCCCTTGATCTCCTTTTGTTGTCTGATTGCTCTGGCTAGAACTTCAAGAACTATATTGAATAAGTAGGGAGAGAGTGGGCAGCCTTGTCTAGTCCCTGATTTTAGTGGGATTGCTTCAAGTTTCTCTCCATTTAGTTTAATGTTAGCAACTGGTTTGCTGTATATGGCTTTTACTATGTTTAGGTATGGGCCTTGTATTCCTATTCTTTCCAGGACTTTTATCATGAAGGGGTGTTGAATTTTGTCAAATGCTTTCTCAGCATCTAATGAAATGATCATGTGGTTTTGTTCTTTCAGTTTGTTTATATAATGGATCACGTTGATGGTTTTCCGTATATTAAACCATCCCTGCATGCCTGGGATGAAGCCTACTTGATCATGTTGGATGATTGTTTTGATGTGCTCTTGGATTCGGTTTGCCAGAATTTTGTTGAGTATTTTTGCGTCAATGTTCATAAGGGAAATTGGTCTGAAGTTCTCTTTCTTTGTTGGGTCTTGGTGTGGTTTAGGTATAAGAGTAATTGTGGCTTCATAGAAGGAATTCGGTAGTGCTCCATCTGTTTCAATTTTGTGGAATAGTTTGGATAATATTGGTATGAGGTCTTCTATGAAGGTCTGATAGAATTCAGCACTAAACCCGTCTGGACCTGGGCTCTTTTTTGGTTGGGAGACCTTTAATGACTGCTTCTATTTCCTTAGGAGTTATGGGGTTGTTTAACTGGTTTATCTGTTCCTGATTTAACTTCGGTACCTGGTATCTGTCTAGGAAATTGTCCATTTCCTGTAGATTTTCATGCAACGTTCTTGACCTTTGTTTTTTCTACAAAGTTTCAGACACGAGTCACTGCAGCACTGCATTGTATTTCTATTTTCTCTTTGAACCATATAAGTATCAAACTGGGCATACAAACATGGGCATAGCCATGAATTGTCCATGTCTGGGAAGGTCTCTGTGATTATACCCAGGTTGTAGCAGCAATACTCCAGGCTAAGAAGAAGAACTACAAGTCTCAGCACTGCCCTGCATGCAGGCTTTCTGGCATCAGCAGACACAGAAAGCAGGCATGAGCAGCACTTTACAAAGTTGGGCTCACCACCAAATCAAGCTCTCCATCGGCTCTCAGCAAATGTAAAGGGTGCAAGGATGCATCCCCTCCACTCTCCATTTTTCTCTGTACCAAGAACATTTAACATGAGATTTTGCTTCCTGATGATGGCATCTTTTTTTGATGCATTTAATTCTTGTCAACATTTAATCTCAAAATGTCTTAAAACTTCAGGGAAAAAGTCAAATGTCCCCACACAGAGTATGACATACACTACGATTTGCCTCTGCCTGCCTCTCCAGCCTCAGTTTCCACTCTCGTCCTTTCTTGCTTTTGTTCACATTCCTTTAAGCTCTACCGGGTTTCTTACATCCACTGACTGTCCTCATGTCTCTGCCCTCTCCTCTCATGCTCTTCAAGTGATTTCTATCCAGATATGAAGACTTAACATGTATGTCATCTCCTCCAGGCAGCATCCTCTGAGCTTGGTGCTCCAATCACCCCCCCACATCAGCTATCACCCCTGCGTCTCTTATCATCCCTGCTTTTCCTATCTCCCCTGCTTCTTCTATCACCTCTGCAGCTCTCCTCCTGCCCTTGCATTTTTCCTACCATCCCCACATCTCCTATCACCCCTGCATCTTCTTCCACAACGCATCTTCTACAACCTCTGCATCTCCTGCTTTCTGTCACATGGTTTCCTGTATATAATAGTCTGTTTCCATGTTTAAATTCTGTTGTGGTAAATTCTCCAACCCAAATAAGCCCATGCAAAGAAAACACAATTCAATTAATATGAATTAATTAGCTGCATGCCTAGTTGGGCAGATCTACCATTACACTACTCTATTGCCCAGCTATGAGGATCCCTTATAACTTGTGGTTTCTCCAGGCCACGGGCTTCAGCTCCATCTTCCTTCCACCTCCTCCTCTCTTCCTTTCTTTCCCTCTATCCCCAAATTTTCAGCAACACCTTCCCTTCCCCTGCCCAATCACTGGTTCTCACCTTGCCTTTATTTTACAAGTTAAAATGGGGAGAAAGTTCTGACGAAGTCACCTGACTATGTGATTCACTCCTTGTCCTAGTCAGCCCCTCTTGGGGAAGCATAATTATTGTCAAATGCAAACAGCATCAGGGCAACCCACAAGATTTGCCTTGCACCCTGGATATTTAGAAGAAATCAATGCTTCATCTCTGTGTTCAAGACCTTAGAGAGCTTTGGTTTGAATCTGAAATGTCTCCCATGGGTTCGTGTATTTGCATATGCAAAGGTGGTGATTTGGGAGGTTAAGGAACCCTCAGAAGGTGGAAGCTTGCTAGAGGAAGTGAGTTCTTGTGGCATGGGTCTTGAAGTTTGATAGCCTGGACTACTTTCTACCCACACAACACTTGTTTCTAGGTCGGGGTAATAAAAGTTATTCAACTTTCCTAACCTTTTCTTCCTCACCTGTCAAACAAGGAAAGCAGCACCTCCATGTGAGCTTTCTGAGGGGCTGAGAATAGACACATAAATCGTCAATCCCAGCACATACACATTAGGGAAAAATGAGAGGACTAGCTGTTGTTGTTATAAATGGAAGTACGTTGGCATGAGATAGAAAAGTTGGATGGCGCCTGCAGCTGAGGTTCATAGAAGAACAAAGGATGAATGTGCTCAACCAGAACCAGCTTTCTAGCTAAGTCTGAGGCAGCAGGTGCAGAGCTTGCCCCTATACAGGCATTTAGTGACACGTGACTATGGGTGATCTTAGCACAGTGATTGTGATGGTTTGCATATGCTTGGCCCAGGGAGTGGCAACATTAGAAGGTGTGGCCTTGTTGGAGGAAGTGTGTCACTGTGGAAGTGGATTTGCAGACCCTCCTCCTAGCTGCCTGAGGATGCTTTGTCTCTTCCTGGCTTCCTTTGGGTAAAGATGTAGAACTCAGCTCCTCCTGCACCATGCCTGCCTGGATGCTGCCATGCTCCCGCCTTGATGATAATGAACTGAACCTCTGAACCTGTAAGCCAACCTCAATTAAATGTTTGTCCTTTATAAAACTTGCATTGGTCATGGTGTCTGATCACAGCAATGATTCTTGAGGAAACCATCAAGTTGGCCACTTGACAGACACTCCACTAAGGTGTGGAACCATGTAATACAGTAGAGTTAAGTTGAGCATATTAACTTTTCTCCTCTTGCTGGAGCTACTATGTTTGTTATGAAGGGATCAACCTACTGCCTCAACTCCTCCTCCTAGATGAGCTGAATTTGCAAGAGGCAGTAATCATTTCTTTTGCATTGAAAAGATTGAGACATTTGTTATACTCAGCCTCAGTTCACCAGAACCTGACTATTTTGAATGAAAAAATAAAGAGGTGTTGAATTGCACTTCCAGAGGAAGAGGTACATCTCAGAGTAAAGAAACAAGAACCAGGTTTTAGGAAAATAAACAAATTAAAGAATCAAACCCTCAGGGAAGAAGAGAGCATAAAGTCCAGAGAGAGCCACTCATGGATGACTTCTAGAACTTATTCAGATTTAATCGGAATTCAGCTCATACCAATTTTTTGTTTTGTTTTTGTTTTTGTGATGGGGTTACCTCACTCAGGATGATATTTTCTAGTTCCACCCATTTGTCTATGAATTTCATGAACTCATTGTTTTTCATGGCTGAGTAGTACTCCATTGTATAAATGTACCATATTTTCTGTATCCATTCCTCTGTGAAAAGGCCATCTGGGTTCTTTTCAGCTTCTGGCTATTATAAATAAGGCTGCTATGAACATAGTGGAGCATGTGTCCTTCATATATGTTGGAACATATTTTGGGTATATACCCAGGAATGGTATAGCTGGGTTCTCAGGTAGTACTATGTCTATTTTTCTGAGGAACCTCCAGACTGATTTCCAGAGTGGTTGTACCAGTTTGCAATCCCACCAATGGAGGAGTGTTCCCCTTTCTCCACATCCTTGCCAGCATCTGTTGTCACCTGAATTTTTGATCTTAGCCATTCTCACTGGTGTGAGGTGGGATCTCAGGGTTGTTTTGATCTGCATTTCCCTGATGGCATAGGATTGAACATTTCTTCAGGTGCTTCTCGGCCATTTGATATTCCTCAGCTGAGATTCTTTGTTTGGCTCTGTACTCCATTTTTTTAATAGGGTTATTTGACCCTCTGGAGTCTAACTTTTTGAGTTATTTGTATATATTCGCTTTAGTCCTTCTTTAAAAGAGGAACAAAAATATTCATATGGAGACAAAGTTTGAAGCAGAGGCTGAAGGAATGGCCATTCAGAGTCTGCCCCACCTGGGGATCCAGCCCATAAACATACAGCCACCAAACCTAGACAATATTTCTGATGCCAACAAGTCCATGCTGACAGGAGTCTGATATAGCTGTCTCCTGAGAGGCTCAGCCAGAGCATGACAAATACAGAGGCAAATGCTAGCAGCAAACCATTGAACTGAGAAGGGGTCCCCATTGGAGGAGTTAGAAAGGATTGAAGAAGCCGAAGGGGTTTGCAACCCCATAAGAACAACAATACCAACCAACCAGAGCTCCCAGGGACTAAACCACCACTCAAAGAGTACACATGGACAGACCCATGGCTCCAGCTGCATATATTGCAGAGGATGGCCTTGTTGGGCACCAATGGGAGGAAAAGCCCTTGGTCCTGCTCAGGTTGGACCCCCCAGTGTAGAGGAATGTCAGGGCAGGGAGGCAGGAAGGGATATGTGGTTGGGGTTGGGGAACACCATCATAGAAGAAGGGAGAGGGGAATGGGATAGGGGGTTTATGGATGGGAAACTTGGAAAAGGAGTTACATTTGAAATGTAAATAAAAAATATCAAAAAAAAAAAAAGAAAAAGAATGTGGTGACATCAGAACACAAGCCACTGGATGATGACTTTAAAAGAAAAAGTTCAGCTCAGACTTCTTTGTTAAGTGTGGACTGAAAGTTTAGACTGTGAAGCTAAGGAACAGTGGCTTGAGGTCCATTGCTTCTAATTATTACTTTTGAGGCATTGGGGACATCACTTTAATCAACTAACCCTTAGTGAACTCAAACTTATAAGAGCAAAGAGTAGAATGGCTGCTATCAAAGGCTATGGGGTGTCATATGTCAATGTTACTGATTATCAATGGATCATTTCTAGGGATCTTCTATAGAGCAAAGAGACTATACCTTAGCAATCGCATAATATGTGAAGTGCTCTTCACTGCTCCAAATGGGACACAAAGAAATATTGGTAGAAATATCTATTTTAAGAAATATATTATGGATATTAATATAATATGTCTATACATATACATTTGTTTTGTATACATATATGTGTGTGAATAAAATATATAATAAATAACAAAAAAGAAATATATTATGGTTTTTAGATTAATTGTAGTGATAATTTCAGTGTATGCAATGACAAAATTCATCATTTTATGTCTTAAATGTGTAGTTTTTATATCAATTTTACACCAGTAGAGCAGTTTAAAACAATAATACACACTGGAATAACGTTTACATGATGAATGCTTCAGAAAACTTGCTTACTCTTAACAATCTCTTGACAATAGAAATTAATAAAGACACATTGAATCTCTAATAATATAATTCACACCACACATTAATGTATAAAAGCATAACTATATATTTTTCTAGTTTTTCGTTGCCTAATATTAACTGTACAAAGTAATGGTGTTGTGGTTTGGATGTGAAATGTTCCCTTAACGCTCACATGTATGAAGACTGAGTCTTCTGATGGAGATGCTGTTCTGCAAGGTTGGGTGACCTTTGTAAGGCTGAGCCTTGCTGGAGGAAGGGAGTCATTGGGGTGGGGGCAGGTACTGAGGTTTGCTAGCCTAGACTCATTCACTTCCTGTCTACTTTTACCCTCCTGATTGCAGGTGCAGTGTGGCTAACTGCCCCAGGCGTATGTAACCACGCTTTCCTGACTATAGAGGACTGTATCCCCTCAACCTGTAAGCCAAAAATAAATCCTTTTTCCCTTAAGTTTCTTTTCATCAGGCACTTGGTCACAATAATCATAAATGTAGTTCATACAGGGGATTTCATTATAGCACCTTCATACATGGATGCAATGCTGATCATGTTTTTAAACCCCATTACCTTGTCTTTTCTACTTGCCCTCTCACTGCCCCCACCCTCCTGGTGATGTCTCTTTTGCTTTCAGGTTATCGTTTCCTTATCCCAATGTTCTTCTTTGCTATGTCTGACTGTAATAAGGCATCATGACGAGAACCATCTGAGGGAGTAAAGCCTTATTTTAGCTTATAGCTTTCAATCGTTCATGGAGGGAGGTCAGGGCAGGAACCTGGAGTAAGGAACCAAAGTGTAGACCATGAGGAGCACTGCTTACTGGTTTGCTGCTCAGAGCTCACTCAACTGTCTTACCTCCACACCCCTCCCCCAATGAAATGCTTTCTTTTATAAATTGGTCATGATGTTTCTACAGGGAGAAAAAGTAACTAAGACAGTGTATATGAGTGTTCTGCCCATTTGTCACCTGTGTCTCCTGGTAATAATGATGGCCAAGAGAGGGGCTTTATGCTGACACAGCCGAAACCATGGTGTCAGCTTTTAGGGTAAAGATGTCTGTCTGTATATCACATGCATGCCTAGTTTCATGGATGTTAGGAGAGAGCAGGGGGATGTTGGATGCTGTGGTACTAGAATTATACACAGGGATGAGCAATCACATGAGTGCTGGGAATCAAATATGGGTCCTCCTCAAGAACATCAAGTGCTCTTAATCACTGAGCCATTTCTTTGACTCCAGAGGTACTTTGTTACCAAGCCCCATGACTTGGGTCCCTGCTATCCACACAGTGAAAGCAGAGAACTGACTCCAAAAGTTGTCCTCTCACATATGACCATAAATGAATGGTGTGTGTGTGTGTGTGTGTGTGTGTGTGTGTGTGTGTGTGCGCGCGCGCGCTTTTTTAATACCCCAAATAATTGTAAAACAGATCATCACAAGCTTTACAGAACACTAAAAGTTATTATGATGCTTTTTCTTGGAGGGATTGTGTTGAAAAACTTGGCTTCCCAACAATACCTCCTAGGTTTCGAGAGAGACTGAGACCTTCTGCATCAGATTCCAGCAGGCAGATTAGTGGTTCATGGTTGAATTATACAATACTCACGAATGCAGGGCTGCTTCCTAGTAAGTACCAATCTCTAAACGGTACAATCTCCTGGCCAGCTCCACCTTGACTTGTCCTTTCCATTTTCAAAATAATGCTACCAGTTTATAAACAACTTTCCCACCAAAGGCTTGACCCCTTGGGTGTTAAGTGATGAGAAAGGTGTACTAATGGACACGTTAAGTGGTCCACATCAGCAGACTTCCCCCACCTCAGCTGGTCCTGGGTTATCAGCAGAATCTTTTAAAAATGGCTTTCCAAACAAACTTAACCACCAAGACAAACCGTGTAAAGGAAGGAAACTTAAAGCTCCAAATATTTCAAATGCAGCTTACAAGGGCTGATGGCACATACATCACAGATCCATTTCTGGCCTCCAGACATTTCCTTTTTTTTTTTTTTGTAGAGCATGCCTTTCACCTCCAGCCACACATTACAGTGAAAAAAAAGTCTGTTGTCAATGTTACTCATAATTACATCTGCGTACACCCTTCTGTTACATATGCTGGCATGCAAGCCAAAGCCAAGCAGTCTCTTTTGATTACCATCTTCACTGAACTTCTGGTTAAATCTATTTTCATTGGCCTTGTGTGTTTTTTAAATATCTTCATTGTAGGGCCTCAAAGAGAAAGAGAAGATATTAAAGGGTGAGTTATTTAAACCAATGTTCAGAAGATTGAAAACAGGACAAGGATTTGTGCCTGACTTAGTTCTCCAGGAAGTCCCTTCCCAGATTGTCTGAGAGTGATGGTAAGGAAGTACCAGAAGGGTATTCACCACAGTTAAAACTACCCTCTCCTGTGAGCAAGCATCAGTATTGAAGAACTTAGATGGACCCGGAAGTCCTGAGGACAAGCAAGAAGCATGGGACTAAAACCCTGGGGGTGGGGGTGGGGTGCTTACTGAATTGAGATTCCATAAAGGGACAGAAATGTGGATGCCAGGATGTTGAGGAGAGGTTCCATCCTCTTGAACGACATGGAATATTTGCTATTTAGAGAAACTCAGGACTACAGAATAGATAGAGGGCAGGAAAGTGGCTAAGGTGAAACCAAGGTACAATATCCACAATGGAAGACACAACACTTCGAATGCTTCCCTCCTACCTCTTGGAATAAACCTATATCCAGGATGTTTTTTTTCCTAGGGAGGAGACTACAGCTGAACTGCCCCAGAGAAAATACTTCCACAGACTGAATATATATATACATAACCACTGCTTACTGCTTAGTATCAATAGTTAGCAACTATCTTGAGTCCTCTAGTACTTTCACCACGGACCTCTCCCATTTTATTCTGAAGAAAATACCAAGTGTAATATTATTTGACCTTTGTGTGCTGCATCATGGTTTTCAAAAAGCGAAAAGATACTGGCTCTTTAAAACTATCACCACAATAGTATTACCATAACTAAAATAAATTAACAATAATTTTATGATACTGTTTAATATCCAGTATTCAAATTTCCAAATGTTTTATAATATAACTTTGTTTCAGTTTGTTTGAAAGGAGATCTAGATGAAATTCATTTCTTTTTTTCTTAATTTTTTTATTAGATATATTTCTTTACATACATTTCAAATGGTATTCCCTTTCCTGGTTTCTTGTCCATAAGCCCGCATTCCCCACCCCTTCCTCATACAGGTATTCCCCCTTCCACCTCCCTTACCCACCCCCATATTCCCCTGCACTGGGGGTCCAACCTTGGCAGGACCAAGGACTTTCTCTTCCACTGGTGCCCCAACAAGACTATTCTCTGCTACATATGCAGTTGGAGCCCTGGGTCAGTCCATGCATAGTCTTTCGGTAGTGGTTTAGTCCCTGGAAGGTCTGGTTGGTTGGCATTGTTGTTCATATGGGGTTGCAAGCCCTTTAGCTCTTTCAATCCTTCCTCTAACTCCCCTAAATGGGGTCCTGTTCTCAGTTCAGTGATTTGCTGCTTGCATTGATCTCTGTATTGATGCTCTGGATGTCTCTCAGGAGAGATCTATATCCAGCCCCTTTCAGCATGCACTTTTTAGCTTCATCAATCTTATCTAGTTTTGGTGGCTGTATATATATGGGCCACATGTGGGGCAGGCTCTGAATGGCTGTTCCTTCAGTTGCTGCTCTAAACGTTGCTTCCATATCTCCTGCTATGGATTCCCCCAGCCCCTTTCAAGAAGGAATGGGAGCATCCGCATTTTGGTCATCCTTCTTCTTGAGCTTCCTGTGGTCCGTGGATTGCATCTTGGGTAATTCGAGCTTTTGGGCTAATATCCACCCATCAATGAGTGCATAACAAGTGTGCTTTTCTGTGATTGGGTTCCTCACTCAGGATGATATTTTCTAGTTCATTCCATTTGCCTATGAATTTCATGAAGTCATTACTTTTGAAAGTTGAGTAGTACTCCATTATATAGATGTACCACATTTTCTAAATCCATTCATCTGTTGAAGGGCATCTGGGTTCTTTCCAGCTTCTGGCTATTATAAATAAGGCTGCTGCGAACATAGTGGAGCATGTGTCTTTGTTGTATATTAGAGCATCCTTTGGGTATATGCCCAAGAGAGGTATAGCTGGGTCCTCAGGTAGTGAAATGTCCAATTTTCTGAGGAACCTCCACACTGATTTCCAGAGTGGTTGTACGTGTTTGCAATCCCACCAACAATGGAGGAGTGTTCCTCTTTCTCCACATCCTCGCCAGCATCTGTTGTCACTTGAATTTTTTATCTTAGCCATTCTCACTGGTGTGAGGTGGAATCTCAGGTTTGTTTTGATTTGCATTTCCCTTATGACTAAGGATGTTGAACAATTCTTTAGGTACTTTTTGCCATTTGATAATCCTCAGCTGAGAATTTTTGTTTAGTTCTGTACCCAATTTTTAATGGGTTATTTGGCTCTCTGGATTCTAACTTCTTGAGTTCTTTGTATATTTTGGATATTAGCCCTCTATTGGATGTAGGATTGGTAAAGATCTTTTCCCAATCTGTTGGTTGCTGTTTGGTCCTAATGACAGTGCCTTTTGCCTTACAGAAGCTTTGCAGTTTTATGAGATCATTTGTCGATTCTTGATCTTAGAGCATGAGCCATTGGTGTTTTGTTCAGGAAATTTTTCCCAGAAGTGCCCATGTGTTTGAGACTCTTCCCCAGTTTTTCTTCTATTAGTCTGAGTGTATCTGGTTTGATGTGGAGGTCCTTAATCCACTTGGACTTAAGCTTTGTTCATGGTGATAAGAATGGATCGATTTGCATTCTTCTACATGCTGACCTCCAGTTGAACCAGCACCATTTGTTGAAAATGCTATCTTTTTTTCCATTGGATGTTTTAGCTCCTTTGTCAAAGATCAAGTGACCATAGGTGTGTGGATTCATTTCTGGGACTTCAATTCTGTTCTAATGATTTATCTGCCTGTTTCTGTACCAATACCATACAGTTTTTATCACTATTGCTCCGTAATACTGCTTGAAGTCAGGGATCGTGATTCCCCCTGAAGCTCTTTTATTGTTGAGTACAGTTTTCGATGTCCTGGTTCTTTTGTTATTCCAGATGAATTTGTAAATTGCTCTTTCTATCTCTACAAAGAATTGAGTAGGAATTTTGATGGGGATTGCATTGAATATGTAGATTGCTTTTGCTAAAATGGCCATCTTTACTATACTAATCCTGCCAATCCCTTAGCATGGAAGATCTTTCCATCTTCTGAGATCTTCCTCAATTTCTTTCTTCAGAGACTTGAAATTCTTGTCATACAGATCTTTCACTTGCTTGGTTAAAGTCACACCAAGATATTTTATGTTATTTGGGACTATTGTGAAGGGTGTCATTTCCTTAATTTCTTTCTCAGCTTGTTTATCCTTTGAATAGAGGAAGGCTACTGATTTGTTTGAGTTAATTTTATACCCCGACACTTCGCTGAAGTTGTTTATCAGGTTAAGTAGTTCTCTGGTGGAACGTTTGGAGTCACTTAAGTACACTATCTTATCATCTGCAAATAGTGATATTTTAATTTCTTCCCTTCTAATTTGTATCCCTTTGACCTCCTTTCACTGTCTGATTGCTCTGGCAAGGATTCGAGTACTATATTGAGTAAGTAGGGAGAGAGTGGGCAGCCTTGTCTAGTCCCTGATTTTAGTGGGATTGCTTCAAGTTTCTTTACATTTAGTTTGATATTAGCTACTGGTTGGATGTATTTTGCATTTTCCTATATTTAGACATGGGCCTTGAATTCCTGATCTTTCCAGGACTTTTATCATGAAGGGGTGTTGAATTTTGTCAAATGATTTCTCAGCATCTAATGAAATGATCATGTGGTTCTCATTTTTGAGTTTGTTTATATAGTGGATTACACTGATGGATTTTCGTATATCAAACCATCCCTGAATCGTTGGGATGAAGCCTACTTGATCATGATGGATGATTGTTTTGATGTGTTTTTTGACTCAAGAATTGCAAGAATTTTATTGAGCATTTTTGCATCAATATTCATAAGGGAAATTGGTCTGAAGTTCTCTTTCTTTGTTGGGTCTTTTTGTGGTTTCGGTAATAAGAGTAATTGAAGGTTCATAGACAGAATTTGGTAGTGCTCTGTCTGTTTCAATTTTGTGGAATAATTTGGACAGTATTGGTATGAGGTCTTCTATGAAGGTCTGATGGATTTCTGCACTCAACCCATCTGGTCCTGGGCTCTTTTTGGTTGGGAGACTTTTAATAACTGCTTCTATTTCTTTAGGAGTTATGGGGTTTTTCAGATGGTTTACTTGTTCCTGATTGAACTTTGGTACCTGGTGTCTGTCTATAAAATTGTCAATTTCCTCCACATTTTCCAGTTTTGTTGAATACAGGCTTTTGTAGTAGGATCTGATTATTTCTTAAATTTCTTCAGGTTCTGTTGTTATGTCTCCCTTTTCATTTCTGAGTTTGTTAATTTGAGTACACTCTCTGTGACCTCTTATTAGTCTGGCTAAGGGTTTATCTATCTTGTTGATTTTCTCAAAGGACCAGCTCCTGGTTTTGTTGATTCTTTGTATAGTCCTTTTCATTTCTACTTTTTCATTTCTTTATTGTTTCTATTTCCATTTTCAATTCCTTCACCTGTTTGGTTGTGTTTTCCTGTAATTCTTTCAGAAATTTTTGTGTTTCCTCTCTAAGGGCTTCTACTTGTTTATTTGTGTTTTCCTGCATTTCTTTAAGGGACTTCTTTATGTCTTTCTTAAAATTCTCCATCATTATCAAAAAATGTGATTTTAAAACTAAATCTTGCTTTTCTAGTGTGTTTGGATATCCCGTATTTTATTTGGTGGGAGAACTGGGCTCTGATGATTCCAAGTGGTTTAGGTTCCTGTGCTTGCCTCTAGCCATTGGGTTGTCTCTGGTGTTTGCTTGTCTTGCTGTTTCTGAGAGTGACTTGACCCTGCTGGAGGCCTCTGTGTCAGCACTCCTGTAGAACCGTTTTCCTGTTTTCTTTCAGCCTTTTCTGAGAACAGGTGTTCTGATTTCAGGTATGTCAGCACTCCTGGAGACTTTCTTCCAGCCCTAGGCATGGGCAGGAATCAAAGGGTCCTGTCCCTGATTGCTTGTAGGTCCTTGCACCCAGTGGGCACAGTTGGCACTATTCAATTCCCTCTTGGGTCTTGACTGTGGGCAGAGGGTAGTCTCCTCTGACTTCTCTGGAGTGTCCACACTTCTGAGGGTCCAGATCTCCCCCAAAGGATTTGGATGCAGGGAGCTATTTGGCCAGTTCAGTTAGGTCCTGGGCACAGACCAAAACTGTGGGTACCAGCGGCTGTCTGTTCCTATGTCCCTGTGTTCAGAAGCACTGTGCAGTTTCCCCTTGGACCAGGGATGTGGGCAGAGGTGTGCAGAGATGGTGGTCTGTCCTGCAGTCTCAGGATGTCTACACTTCTGCGTGGTCAGCTCTCTTCCCCATGGGATCACTCATGTCCTTTTTAATGTCCTTTATCATCATCATAACATATGATTTTAACTCTTATTTTTACTTTTTAGTTGTGATGGGGTATCCAGGACTGCTGTTGTAGTAGAACTGGGTTCTGACGATGACAAATAGCCTCAGTTTCTGTTACTTATGTTCTTGTGCTTTCCTCTCACCATCTGGCTATCTCTATTGTCTGCGCTAACTGTCTTTGACTGGAGCCTGTCCTTCTTGTGATCCTAGTTGTGTCAGAACTCCTCAGAGTCAAGGTGTTTTTGTGGTCTAGTGATCCTGGTATCCTGCGATCCAAGTATCCTTGAGTGTGTCAGAGTTCCTGGGAGCCAAGCTGCCTCTGAGATACTGAAGTCCTGGTATGACCAAGCTCCTGAGTTCCTGTTGTGTCACATCTCCTGGGAATCAAACTTTCTCTGGGTGTTGCAGGGCTGGGTCAGGGGAGGCCAGAGTCCTAAGTTTGCTCTGAACTCAGATAAAAGCTGGAAGGAACCCAGGACTCTGGGTAGGTGGGGGTTGTGTTTCCTTGGTTCCTATGTGGGTCCCAGTTATGCTGTATGTTGGGGAAGAAGTTGTGGCCTCAACTGTGACCTCGAGTGTGTCAGAGTTCCTGGGCATTGAGCTTTCTCTGTAATCCTGTGCTCCTGTGATCCTGGGTGTGTTAGAGCTCCTGGGTGACAGGCTTCCTCTGGGTGTTGTAGGAATTGGTGTGGGACCAGTATCCAAGGTCTGCTCAGGACACAAGTTCAGACTGGAAGGACACCAGTTCTTTTTTGAAGAGAAATGGAGTAGGTGGTGAGGAGAAGATTTCTAGGAAAGGAAGAAGGGGAAACTTTGGTTAGTTGTAAAATAAATACAATTAAAGTTAAAGAAAAGAGAAAAAAACTCCAAATTTTATGGCATGTGTCTCAGAGATAGTAAGATAGGAAGGAGAAACAAGAAGATCTATGGGAGGTGTTGGGCCAGCTACCCTGAACTACTTGGTAAGTTCTAGGCCAATTGGAGACCCAGCCTCAAGCAAATTTAGAAGGCACCTGAGGACTGACATCTGGGGTTGTCCTCTGACCTCTATGCACACTCTGTGGATGAATGCACCCTTACCAACACACGCACCTGTGCCCACATGAAGGTACACATACCTATGCACATGACATTTTTACAGTGCAGTGTTTGGAGAAAATTTATATCATGAGTAATGAAAGTCAAAGAGAAATCCCAAAGAAGGAAATAATCCAGAAAACATAGAAGCTGCCAGAAAATGCTTTAGAAACATCAACTGAATGGGAGGTAAAGTAATTTCTTGGAAGAAAAAAAGAATTCCAAAACAAAGGAAGAACAATGACACTGCAGCTTCCCATTCAGCTAACTATGGGCCAGAAGAAAAGAGTAAGGAAAAGTCAAAGGGAGGAAGTTACCTAAAAAAGACCCCTTTCAGTTACCAAAGATTAAAGCTACAGACAGGTAGCACCCACCAAAAACCAACTACAGTGAATAAAAACAGATCTATTTCATGACATTTAAAAATGTTTCAGAACCCCAGCATTCAAAGGAAGGGCCCCTAAATTAATTATATACAAAATGCAAACAAGTGCAGCTTTGGGTGCCTTGGTATTAAGCATTAAAAGGCAATGGAAGAATGCCTGCTCCTATCAAGGTGGTAAGATAGAAATTGGACGTACTCTCCTGTCCAAGATAAAAAATAAAACAAACTGAATACAGCAATATATTCAAGACATTAGATGCCAGGCAACAAAGAGGAATGATTCAGAAGAGATGGGAAACAGACAGGGTTATTTCAGCTCTCTGTTGTGAGAAAGATTTCAGGTCATGGAAGTATCTTTAAGATTAATCAACAAGTCCAGGGAGACTAGAGAAGCTAGGGTTCACAGAGCACAGGAAAGAAGAAAGCAGCATGGTGGAGGGAAAATTCAATAACTCTGCAAGAAGAGCATCCTCATGTGTTCAGCAGAGTAATGGCCCCATGTTCGTGAAGGGATCACGTAGAAGAAATAAAGGGAACGCTACTTTGACCCCACAGGGATCCAGGGAAAGCTTCTTGCTTTACTTCTTCCTCTTCAGACTAGGATGCTTATTTGGGTAGACTATTCAGAAGGATTTCTATGCATTAGTGGAAAATAGTTATCCTTAAAGTAAATGCCACTATCAAACACCTAGAGCAACACCCAGGGCTAGAGGGATGGCTCTGCAGGTAAAAGCACTTACTACTCTTGTAGAAAACTTTCACAAACATTTCCCACATATAACTTCAACTCCAGGGGATCCAACATCTGCAAAGTAATATACTCAAATGCACAACATTGTATATAGATATAAACATCTATCTATACATATGATTAAAACAAAACTCTTAAAAGTTAAACACACACAGACACACACAAACTAAATTGGAAAAAAAATCAATGATTATGCATGCAAACATAGAAGGAAAATACAAAAATCAACCCATGTTGCATCCAGAAGTGAGGGGAGGAAATAAAAAGTGTGTTGATAAAAGATAATTTGATGTATCAAAACAGCATTAAGTAATGTTTCTTGACTGGAGATAAATCTTCATCTACAAAGTGTTTGCTCAGCTATAAGGAGCTGAGTTCAATCCCTAGAACCCATGTAGACATCCAGGCATGGTGGTACACAGTTATAATCTTAGCCCAGAGAACACAAGGGAGAACAGATTCTGGGTTTGGCTAACCAGCCAGCCTAGCTTGATTGGGGAGCTGCAGGCAGATGAGATACTCTGCCTCGGAAAGCAATATGGAATGATCCTGAGAAATTATGATACCTGAGGTTGCTCTCCAAACTTCACATGCATGTTCACGCATGTATGTATATGTGTGCATATGCATAAACATGAACCACACAATTATTTTACACGATTGATTATTAATTAGATTCACACTACCTTATTTAAGTAATGGATAAACTACTAGAAAAATGGTTCCCAAAAAATTAAAAACATTGCTTTTGGAAGTTTCAATAGGATAAAAGGGGAATAATGAGGAGAGAAGTTTAAGTGGAGAGAAGGATGAGAGAGGGTTTAGGAGGGAAAATCACACTAAAGATGTTTGAAAAGCTATATGTTAACTTATTATTTTATAAAATTCTTAAAACATGTATATATACACACATATAATACATATTCATATAGAAGTGCTTAAATATAACTATTTTATTAATATATAATGTTCCTCTCAAATAAAAAGCCCAGTTCCAGGTATGAGATAATTTCCTTAAGGTTATTAGTCAAGATTGTCAGTCATACCCCCAACTCCCAAACAGTGAAGGCTGTTATCAATCAGAACTTGATAGTAAGACCCTATTGCTGAGACACGACAAACAGTGGTCACAGGGCATGGTCACATCAAGTTAGTAATGACTGGGAAACTTCCTCTTGCTACCTAGCTCTTATAGTAATGGAAAGTTCTATGCAGGCTTCGGGGAAGGGGAAAAAAGTCACAGGTACTCTTTCCCAGATGTAAGCCCTGTGAATTATAGGGACTAGATAGATCCACAGTGCCATAGTGGACAATGGTATAGGAGTAACAACTTTTCTCTGCAAGAGAAAACATAAGCCTTGTCCTACAAAAACTGACCAAGAGTTTATGTTTATGTTGGCTCACAGGTCCAAGGGTGAAAATTCTACCATTATTTTGCTAAATGGGTACAGCATTAAGTGTTCCTGTAAATGTGTATCTAGGTACTCATAGATAAGTGTAGCTCTCGGATTTCGTTAGAGGGGTTTCTTCATGTAGTGGGTGATGATTAACACAGCAACTCATAACTGGCCAAAGTACAGAAAATAAGTGTCAGTGGAGTGCTAAGCCCCAAATGGAGCATGTACATCCCAACACCCCTCCCTAGGCTTAGGACCCATGGAGAAATGGGCAGGAGGATTCTAAGAGCTAGAGGTTGGGGAAAACCACAGCAAGATAGTGTCCTCTGGTTATGACAGGAACTCCCAGGAACTGTGGTTGCCTGCACAATACCTAAATAAGATCAAGCCAGTCAACATTCTAGCATGGTGTTGGAAAGGGGTCATGAGCCCCCATCCCTAACTGAGGAGCAACTCAGTTGGTTGATGGGTTGTGGGGAATCTTCTCTTTTTTCCTAAGGGTGAGGCCATGCTAGGTTAACCATACTCCATGGACAGCTACACATCAGTATAAACTGCACCTGGTAGCTTAATAAAAAGCAAAACAAAATAAAGCAGCAACAGCAGCAGCAACAACGATGACAACAACAAATCCCCACCAATGGACAAAAAAGTTGGGAGATGGTAGATAGGTAGGGACTGGATCAAAGAGATTTAGGAAGAGAAGGAAGTGGAGGATGCATATTTGATTAAAACAGATTCTATAACATTCTAAAAGAATTAATGAATATAATATTAACAAGAAAGACTATAACAGAGAGTTGACATTTTTATAAACTCTTACATTTAACAAAAAGAAATTCATAGTGTCTCTTGTTCTTTACTGTTGCAGAATAAGAGAAGTCAGTTAATTGCTTATAGTTGGCTCACTGGGATCTAAGCTGTAGCCAGTAAAACCGAACACATATAAAATCTTGACATAGTCTACAGTATTTAAACAAGTTCAATATCTGCTAATGTTAGATTTTAAGCCAATGACATTTAAAAATGATACTTAAAAAGATAATGATGTGAAAGTAAACCACACATTTTAGTAAATATTTTAAAATCAAATTTTGCAAATTTTGTGCAAAAGATTCAGTAGGGATAAAATATTAAAATGTTAAAGGTAGGACCAGTACTACTTACTTTTGAAGTCTTATCTTTGGTTGGAATACGGTTCAGGACAGCACTGTTTAACTTGCGGGTATTAAGAGCTCCAGTTACTGGGAGATAGGAGTCACACAAGCTTTCGTATCCCCCCATGCTGAATGATGATTAACTTATCATGAGGGATGGTTTGTTGAAAATTTTAACTTACTGTATAAATGTGAGTTGTTTAAAATAAACTCTACAGTACATTATTACCTACTAAATCATTCATTCTGATCAAAGGTGTATGGTTTCTGGTGTCTTCTAACAAAGCCATCAATCCTCTGGGTTTTTTAAAATGACCTTAGCAAAATGAATAATTGTTTTAGATACCATTTTCTTTGCAGGTGACTAGTGTTTAATGTTATTAACTGTCTGCTGCCTTTTCCTTACTCCCTTCAATGAAAGGGCAATTTGTCCAAATTCCACCACCATTTTTTTTTTTACTCACTGTGTTAACAACTGTGGTAGGAAATTGGATGGGACTAAATGTATTTTCTGTCTAGTGGTGAGTGCATTGTGAAAGTGTGAAGCAAGAGGTTACAGGCTTTTGAAAGTGACTGGACTTTAAGAGACCAGTGGAATTCCTAAAAGAAACAGGACTCTACCTCTGGGTAGGCACCCTTCTTGAAGGACTGTTTCTCTCAAGCCTCCCCACCCCACCTTTTTATTAATTCTTATTTGAGACAAGGTTTCCCTATTTCTCTTTGGCTGTCTTGAAACTCATTATGTACACCAGGCTGGCATCAAACTCAGAGATCTGCCTGCCTCGATCTGTGGAGTGCTTCGATCAAAGACACTAATGTTCTCCTTGTAGGACTCTAAAGTAACCTTCATACCACAATCTAAAAGGGAAGGCTAAACACAGGTTGAAGGTTATACTTCAAAGACATTCATCTTTTTTTTTTTTTAACCAGCACCAACAGTCTAGGGGAATGGTCTATTGTGTTTCATTATTCCAACTTCTTGGGCTGCCTGTTTACTTTGAGTCACATCCTAGAATTCAGGCCCTAGTAAGAACTGCTGCTTTTCTGTTACCTAACACTGTTCCAGCTTGATCACAGTTTGGTTTCTAGGTGTCAGTTATTTAATGAAAATAGAGTTTAAGAGAGGAGCATAGTTTAGCCTTTTGGATGAGCCATGGAAAAGAAAAAAAAATCTCAGGGAAATTGTTAAACATGAAGAAAATAGCTGCATGCGTTAAAGTGTTTGTGGCAGTTTTATCTATAATTCTAATTTTAAAAGTTAAGAATGTTAATGTCCAATAACAAAAGTAACTCTCCCAGCATCACCCAGTACCTGTGGTTCCCCCAGCACTTCTCACCCCATCCCTACCTTAACCTGTCTTCCCAAAAGCTGGGCTTCTGCTTCCCTTCCCCTCAGTCATTTTGGCTGTGCAGGTCTCTTGGTCCAGGCCACCTCTTGGTCAGTGGCTCCTATCCTGCCCATTTTCCCTCTTCCTCTCTCCTCTCATGATCTGTTTTAATCTCCCAACCTTATTTACTCTGCCTTATATCAACACTACAAATCTTCTCCATACTTTAGGATTAGTCATGCCCTTCTCCCCATATTTCATTTTTCATTCAAAAGACAAACTCCCAGTATCACAATGTCCCCTGTCTGGGATCCACTTGTGATCTTCTGACTCCTCCAAAAGGCTCAGGTCACTTCTCCAGCTCTGCCCTTTATAGTACTTTAGGCTCCCACTGGCTCTACTCCACAACTATTCTTGATATCATCCCATGGTACTTGCCTCTTCAAAATGCTGGGACCCTTGCCTGTAACTGGGCTGCACTTTCACCAGTAGCCGCCTATAGACTCTCTTCCTGGTGCTGAGCACCAACTTCTCTGCATGACTTCTTCAATCTTGGCCTTCAACTGCAGCTTAGGCTGCACCTTCACCAATGGCCTCTCCTGACCTCTCACAGCACCAAGACTCAGTTATTCTAGATGATCCCTTCACGCCTTCAAAACTAGCACCACTTGGGCAACTCTTAACTACAGAGATTGACTGAAAGCATGAGGTACAATGTTGGCCGTCCCTGGAACTCAACTTGTGTGTGCTGACTTTCAGGAACCCCTTCAAGAAGATTTCACCTCGTTAGTAGTTCTGGTATCTTGTTAATCGTTGCTGATTCTTCAGCTCTGGCTAACTAGAACTCCATATTCTTTACACAAAAATCACCCCATAAGAACAACAATGCTAACCAACCAGAGCTTCCAGGGACTAAGCCACTACCCAAAGACTATACATGGACTGACCCTGACCAAATTCATAGGTAGCAATGAATAGCCTAGCAGGGGGCACCAGTGGAAGGGGAAGCCCTTGGTCCTGCCAAGGCTGGACCCCAGTGAACAGGATTGTTGGGGGAGGCGGTTATGGGGGAGGATTAGGAAGGAACACCTATGTAGAAGGGGAGGGGGGGGGGCTAGGGGGTGTTAGCCTGGAAATTGGGAAAGGGAATAACATTTGAAATGTAAATAAGAAATACCCAATTTAATAAAGATGGAAAAAATGAAAAAAAAAGATGCATAAAAAGAGACACCAAGCAGAAGGATGATGAGAAGATCGCACGGGGAGCAGTCCCTGCCTATCTGTTGGACAGAGAGGGACAGCCTAGAGCCAAAGTATTTTCTAATATGATAAAGCAGAAACAAAAAGAGGAAGCAGGAAAATGGGAGGTCTTTCTAGTCAAACCTCATGTCTAAGGAGAATCAGGAGTATTGCAAGTTATTTGAAGAGGAAAAAGGAAAAAGAAGGCATGGAAGAGGATGGTTACCAAGGTCTGCATTGTTAGCGATGGTTTGACAAGAAAGCTACCTAAATATGAATGGTTCATTAGGCCAATGCTTCTACATTTCCAGTAAGCCCATGTCACACAGTCTGAGATGAAAGCTACCTTTTGCCTACCTATAGTCAGTGTGGAAAGAATTTATCATCTCCATTATATACAACTCTTGGTGTACAATTATTGAAGTGAATGTGAGCGAGTTGGGCCTGGTGAAAGTATTCCAAAGTTACCAACAATCCTGAAAACAATGAGTGCATAATGAAGTCTTGCTGGTTTTTACACCACTCCACTCACTACCAAACACTACCCACGGTCAGGAAAACACCATTGCATGACCTTTCTGAACCACCAACCAGCCTTACTCCACGTGCAGTCATCAAGAAGTACTTATTAAATTATAAAGAAAACAAAAATCTGCCTAGTTTAAGAGTGAAGGAGAGGGAGAGGGAGAGGGGAGGGGGAGAGGGAGGGAGAGGGAGAGGAGGGAGAGGGAGGGGAGAGGGAGGGGAGAGGGAGAGGGAGTGGAGAGACAGGCCAGGAACACGCACAGGGGGAGAGGGGGAGGGAGAGGGAGAGGGAGCAGACGATCTGAGTACCTGAGGAGTTCTAAGGGTGAAATCACCTTCTATAGCGCTCCCCACTCCCATGATGACCTGATCTCCCTCTGGTAGACAACACTTCCTAAATGTTTTGCTACTTAAGAGTAGTGCCACAAGTTTGTGGCCACTTCCACAACACACGGCCTTTTGGAAATATTTAGGAACAAAACCATAATATTGCATAGGGAAAGAATAAGGACCTAACAAAATCATGTATTAGTCAAGGTAGCAAGATTTATGGCAAGCACTCCATCTAAATCTCTGTGAGTTCACTTGCTGAAGCCTAGCTTTTGGTTCACACCATGCCCAGTCCAACCCAACAGGAGAGTCAGGGAAGTCTGCTTTCCAGGGTTTAGCCTCTTACGTTTTGAGAGGACTCTATTATTTATAGCTGTAAGGCCAATTATCGTTTCAAATTTATAAAATGTAACACTTATTTTAAACAAATGTTTGTAATGCTTTAACATTTTGTGCTTTTTTTTCTGGAGCTCTTAATATTTCTTTTGTTATCATTCTTTAATTTTTGAGATTATAATTTAATTACACCATTTTCCTCTTCCCTTTCTTCCCTCCAACCCTCTCATTGCTCCTCCTTGGTCTCTTTCAAGCTCATGGACTTTCCCATTCTTACCTGCTGTTGCATGCATATATGTATATGTGTGTACATATATATTCCTAAATGCAACCAGTTCTGCATGGACAATGTTACTTATATGTATATTTTCAGTGGCAACTATGTGGTATTGGATACCCAGTTGGCATGTTCTTCCCTAGGTAAGACTATGTTTACCATTCTCAGCATCCCTTAGTCAACTGTGTTTTCTTATGTACAGTTGAGGCCTCATGGTCATTCTCTCATCTACTTTGGCCATATCTACTATTTTTGTCCTTTTTTAGTTCTTGTATAGTTGGCCACTTTGGTAAGGATTTATGGGGATGGCCTCTGACATTCTTAGGGGACACAATCTTGTAGTGAACTCCCATAGTGGTCTGGTTCCTACAAGTTTTTACCCTTCCCTCCACAATGTGTCCTGAGAGTTAGATGTATGAGTGTTATATAGATGTATCCCCCATGACTGGGACCCAAAACTCTGCATTTTGTTTGGTTAAGGTTTTCTGTAATCACCTTTGCTGTAGAGAGAAGTTTTATTGATTAGGCATGAGGACAAAACTTATCTGTGTGTATAAACACAAACATTTAGAACATCCTTAGTATTTATGCTGGTTCAATAAAGTGATGGCTCTAAGTGCTCCAAGATCCATGAGTTTACTAGTACTGGGTAGTTATCTCAATTCCTAGCACCAAACATGTTTTCCCTCTTGTGAGAAGGTCTTAACACTATCCAGAGAGCAGTTAGTTACAACTAAGATGTGAGTACTACTAATGTACCATTAGGGCTTATTGTGTCATGCTGGTCATTGTTGTAGTCCACAGGCATCATGGCTGGATAGCGCTGTTAGTTGCTTCCCTCCTTTGAAAGCTTGAAGGGCATGGCTTAGGACCATGAAAGCTAGTCCTTAGGAGGAGGTACTCAGGTCACTTCTAGCTTGGGGCCCTCTGGGATCAGTGTATAAAGTACATAGTCTCTTCAGCAACAAGGTACATTTCATCTCTGTAGACAACCAACAGCAAAAGTGATAGCCTGCAATATTTTTTGAGACTTTTCAATGACAAACAAATCAAAAGAAGTTGAGGAGTTTCTATTTTTTAATAAATGACCTCTAGTTTAGTCAAGACCATGGATGAATGTTTAGAAAATTCTATGTTCCCTTTCACCTACAGTGCAATGACCACAAATCAATGTCATACCCAGAAGCAGAAAGTGTAGCATTTTGGCATTTTCAGAACAAAATGTTCCTGGGGATATATGTCATTGTTCATATCCCAAATTACTACCTGGTCTTAATTATCTGGATATTATTACTATTAATTATATTTCAAAGTGGGGAAGACTCTGAAGGAATTAGTTTATGGGGAAACTTGCTGTGGTGTGAATCCTTTTACCATCCACTTTCCAAATTAGCATGCTGAAACCCTACCCTCAAAAACAGTGCTATTAAGAATCTAGACCTTTTTCCTGTGGGGAAGAGAGCCGAACACCTAGAAGTGCACACATCCTGAGACCGCAGGACAGATTGCCATTTCTGAACCCATTTACCCCCATCCCTGGCCCAAGAGGAAACTGCATAGTGACTCTAGACACAGGAATATAGGAGCAGTCAGCAGCAGGTACCTGCGGTTCTGGTCTGCAGCCAGAAATGAACTGAATCAGCCAATCAACTCCCTGAAACCAAATCCTGTGGGTGAGAGAGCTGGACCCTCAGAAGTGCGGACAATCCTGAAATCAGAGAAGACTACCCTCTGTCCACATTCTTGACTCAAGAGGGAATCCCCTAGTGCCAACTGTGGCCCTGGGTACAAGGACATAGGAGCCATCAGGGGCAGGACCCTTCTGATTCCTGATGTATCTGGAACTGAAAGACAGTCACCAGGAACACTGAGATCAGAGGACCTGTTCCCAGAAAAAGCTAAAAGAAAACAGGAAAAGAGTTCTACAGGAGTGCTGACACAGAGGCCTATAGGAGGGTCAAGTCACTCTTAGAAACAGCAAGACAATCAAACACCAGAGATAACCCGAGGCAAGCCCAAGAACCTAAGCAACAGAAACCAAGATTATTTGACATCATCAGAGTCCAGTTCTCCCACCAAAGAAAATACTGGATATAGAAACATACCGGAAAAAGCAAGATTTAGATTTAAAAATCATATTTTATGGTAATGATGGAGGAATTTAAGAAGGACATAAATAACTCCCTTAAAGAAATGCAGGACAACACAAGTAAACAACTAGCAGCTCTTAAAGAGGAAACACAAAAATCCCTGAAAGAATTATAGGAAAACACAACCAGCAGGTGAAGGAATTGAACAAAATCATCCAGGATTTAAAAATGGAAAGAGAAACAATAATGAAAGCACAAAGGGAGACAACCCTGGAGATAGAAAACATAAGAAAGAGAACAGGAGTCATAGATACAAGCATCACCAACAGAATACAAGATATAGAAGACAGAATCTCAGGGGCAGGAGATACCATAGAAAACAATGACACAACCATCAAAGATAATGTAAAACACAAAAAGCTCCTAGCCCAAACATCCAGGAAATCCAGGACACAATGAGAAGATCAAACCTAGATAGTGAAGATTCACAACTTAAAGGACCAGTAAATATCTTCTACAAAATTATAGAAGGAAACTTGCCTAACCTAAAGAGATGCCCATAAACATACAAGAAGCCTACAGAACTCCAAATACATTGGACCAGAAGAGAAATTCCTCCTGTCACATTATAGTCAAAACACCAAATGCACAAAACAAAGAAAGAATATTAAAAGCAGTAAGGGAAAAAGGTCAAGTAACATAGAAAGGCAGACCTATCAGAATTACATCAGACTTCTCACCAGAGACTATGAAAGCCAGATGATCCTAGGCAGATGTCATACAGACACTAAGGGAACAAAAATGCCAACCCAGGCTACTATATCCAGCAAAATTCTCAATTAACATAGATTGAGAAACTAAGATATTTCAAGATAAAACCAAATGTACACAAATCCAGCCCTGCAAAGTATAATAGATAGAAAACTCCAACACAAGGAAAAGAACTACACCCTAGAAAAAGCAAGAAAGTAATCTTTTTGCAACCCAAAAGGAGAGATACACAAAAACATAATTCCAGCTTTAACAACAAAAATAAAAGGAAACTATATCTCTATTCCTTAATAACTCTTAACATCAATGCTTTCCCCAATGAAAAGACAAAGACTAACAGATTGGATAGGTAAAGAGGATCCAGTATTTTGCTGTACACAGGAAACACACCTCAGTGACAAAGACAGACACTACCTCAGAGTAAAAGGCTAAAAAAATTTTGAAGCAAATGGTCCCAAGAAACAAGATGGAGTAGCCATTTTAATATCTAATAAATTGACTTTCAACTAAAAGTTATCAAAAAGATAAGGAAGACATTTTATATTCATCAAAAGAAAAATTCACCAAGATGAACTCTCAAACCTGAATATCTATGCTCCAAATGCAAGGGCACACACATTCATAAAACAAACGTTACTAAAGCTCAAAGCACACATTGCTTCTTACACAATAATAGTGGGAGCTTTCAACACCGCACTCTCATCAATGGATAGATTATGGAAACAGAAACTAAACACAGACAGAGAAAGTAACAGAAGTTATGAGCCAAATGGATTTAATAGAGATTTCTAGAATATTTCATCCTAAAACAAAAGAATACACCTTCTTCTCAGCACCTCATGGTACCTTCTACAAAACTGATCACATAATCTGTCACAAACAGGTCTCAACACATACAAGATGATTAGAATAATCCCATGCACCCTATCAGATCACCATGGCCTAAGGCTGGTCTTCAAACAACAACAAAAAAGAGAGAAAGTCCACATACATGTGGAAGCTGAACAATGCTCTATTCAATGATAACTTGGCCAAGGAAGAAATAAAGGAATTAAAGACTTCTTAGAATTTAATGAAAATGAAGGCAAAACACAGCCAAACTTATGGGACACAATGAAAGCAGTGCTAAGAAGAAAACTCATAGCACTGAGTACCTCCACAAAGAAACTGGACAGAGCGTACACTAATAGCTTAAAAGCTCTAGAACAAAAAGAAGCAAATATACTCAAGAGGAGTAGATGGCAGGAAAAAAACCAAACTCAGGGCTGAAATCAACTAAGCAGAAACAAAAAGAGCTACACAAAGAATCAACAAAACCAGGAGCCGGTTCTTTGAGAAAATCAAAAAAATAGATAAAGCCTTCATCAGACAAATCAGAGGGCACAGAGAATATCCAAATTAACAAAATCAGAAGTGAAAAGGGAGACATATCAACAGAATCTGAGGAAATTCAAAAAATTATCAGATCCTATTATAAAAGCCTATATTCAACAAAACTGGAAAATCTGAATGAAATGGACAATTTTCTAGACAGATAGTAGGTACCAAAGTTAAGTCAGGATCCAATGAACCATCTAAACAACCCCATATCTCCTAAAGAAATAGAAGCAGTTACTAAAAGTCTTCCAAACAAAAAATAAGTCCAGGATCAGATGGGTTTAGTGCAGAATTCTATCAGACCTTCATAGAAGACGTAATAACAATACTGTTCAAACTATTCCATAAAATAGAAACAGAAGGAGCACTACCCAATTCCTTTTATAAAGCTACAATTAGGCTTATACCTAAGCCACACAAAGACCTTACAAAGAAAGATAACTTTAGACCAATTTCCCTTATGAATATTGATGCAAAAATGTTCAATAAAATTCTCGCAAAGTGAATCCAAGAACACATCAAAACGATCATCCATCATGATCAGGTGGGTTTCATCCCATGGATGTAGGGATGATTTAATATATGGAAATCCATCAACATAATCCACTATGTAAGCAAACTCAAAGAACAAAACCACATGTTCATCTCATTAGATCCTGAGAAACCATTTCACAAAATTCACAACCCTTTCATGTTAAAAGTCTTGGAAAAATGAGGAATTCAAGGTACTTACCTAAACACAGTACAAGCAATCTACAGCAAACCAGTAGCCAACATTAAACTAAATGGAGAGAAACATGAAGCAATCCCACTAAAATCAGGGACTAGACATGGCTTATTCAATTTAGTACTTGAAGTCCTAACAAGAGCAATCAGACAACAAAGGGTCAAGGTGATTCAGACTGGAAAAGAAGAAGTCAAAACATCACTATTTGCAAATGATATGATAGTATACTTAAGTGACCCCACTTAAGAGAACTACTAAGCCTGATAAACAACTTCAGCAAAGTAGCTGCTATAAAATTAAGTCAAACAAATCAGTAGCCTTCCTCTACTCAAAGGATAAACCAGTTGTGAAAAAAATTAGGGAAATGACATCCTTCGCAATAGTCACAAATTACATAAAATACCTCGGTGTGACTCTAGCCAAGCAAGTGAAAGATCTGTGTGACAAGAATTTCAAGTCTCTACAGAAAGAAATTTAAGATGATCTCAGAAGTTGAAAAGATCTCCCATGCTCATGGATTGGCAGGATTATTATAGTAAAAATGGCCATCTTGCCAAAAGCAATCTACAGATTCAATGCAATCCCCACCAAAATTGCAACTCAATTCTTTATAGAGTTACAAAGAGCAATTTGCAAATTCATTTGGACTAACAAAAAACCCAGGAGAGTGAAAACTCTCCCCAACAATGAAAGAACTTCTGGGGGAATCATCATCCCTGACTTCAAGCAGTATTACAGAGCAATAGTGATACAAACTGGTATTAGTACAGGGACAGGCAGGTAGATCAACAGAATAGAATTGAAGACTCAGAAATGAACCCATACACCTTTGTTCACTTGATCTTTGATAAAGGAGCTAAAACCATCCAGTGGAAAAAAGATAGCATTTTCAACAAATGATGCTGGTTCAACTGGAGGTCAGCATGTAGAAGAATGCAAATTGATCCATTCTTATCACCATGAACAAAGCTTAAGTCCAAGTGGATTAAAGACCTCCACATCAAACCAGATACACTCAAGCTAATAGAAGGGAAAGTGAGGAACAGCCTCGAACACATGGGCACTGGGAAAAATTTCCTGAACAAAACACCAATGGCTTATGCTCTAAGGGCAAGAATCAGCAAATGGGACCTTATAAAATTGCAAAACTTCTGTAAGGCAATAGGAGAAAATGGCAACCAACAGATTGGGAAAAGGTCTTTATCAATCCTACATCTGACGGAGGGCTAATATCAAATATATACAAAGAATTCTAGAAGTTAGACTCCAAACAGTCAAATAACCCTATTGAAAAATGGGATACAGAGCTAAGCAAAGAATTCTCAGCTGAGAAATATTGAATGGCTTAGAAGTACCTCAAGGAATGTTCAACATCTTTATAGTCATCAAGGGAATGCAAATCAAAAGAATCCTGAGATTCCACCTCACACCAGTGAGAATGGCTAAGATCAAAATTCAGGTGACAACAGATGCTGGCAAGGATGTGGAGAAAGAGGAAAACTCCTCCATTGCTGGTGAGATTGCTAGCTAGTACAAGCACTCTGGAAATCAGTCTGGAGGTTCTTCAGAAAATTGGACATTGCAGTACCTGAGGATTCAACTATTCCACTCTTGGGCAGCCTTATTTATAGTAGTCAGAGGTCAGGTGCCCTTCAACAGAGGAACAGATATAGAAAATCTGGTACATCTGCACAATGGAGTACTACTCAGGCATCAAATTAATGACTTCATGACATTCATATGCAAATGAATGGAACTAAAAAAAATAGCATACGGAGTGAGATAACCTAATCACAAACAACAACAAAAAAAAACCCCCACATGGTATACATTCATTGATAAGTGGATTTTAGCCCAAATGTTTGAATTTCTCAAGATACAATCAACAGACCCCATGAAGCTCAAGAAGAAGTATGACCAAAGTGCAGATGCTTCAATCTTTCTTAAAAGGGGGAACAAAAATAGTCATAGGAGGAGATATGGAGACAAAGTTTGGAGGAGAGACTTAAGCAATGGCCATTCAGAGACTGCCCCACCTGGGGATCCAACATATATATATATATATATATATATATATATATATATATATATATATATATATATATATCCACCAAACCTAGACAATATTGATGAAGCCAAGAAGTACATGCATGCTGACAGGTGCCTGATATCACTCTATTCTTAGAGGTTCAGCCAGAGTATGACAAATACAGAGGTGAATGCCAGCAGCAAACCATTAAACTGAGAATGGGGACCCCATTATAGGAGTTAGATAAAGGATTGAAGAAGCTGAAGGGGTTACGAACCAACTAGAGCTCCCAGGGACTAAACCTCTACCCAAATAGTACACATGGACAGACCTATGGCTCCAGCTACATATGTAGCAGAGAATGGCCGTGTTGGGCAGGGATTGGAGGAGAAGACTTAAGTCCTGCAAAGGCTGGACCAGTGTAGGGGAATGTCAGGGCAGGGAGGTTGGGATGGAGGGTGGGGTTGTTTGGGATGGGGGACACCCTTATAAGGAGGAGGGGGAGGGGATAGGGGACTTATGGATGGGAAACCAGCAAAGGGAATAACATTTGAAATGTAAATAAAAACTATGCAATAAGAAAATGTAATGTAGGCACCTTTATGTTTCATTTTATAATGAAGACTTACACTAAGTTAAAAAAAGGAAAAATAAATTAGTAGTTAATCAATCAAATTCATGGTCTTTTTAGTAATAGTTTAGCTAATTACAGACATAAGCTTTATTTAGCCCCCTTAAATGTTTTCTAAGGTAAACATAATAAATAGCGAGAAACAAGCATCATTTGCCTATTCAGATATACTATATGTAATATGTAGCTAGACCGTGTTCAAAATCCTCAGCTATCTACAGCATATGGCATTTAAAGATACTTTATCAATAATAGGCTTTTCATGACAGTGAGCCATGTCTGTTTCTAGCAACACCCCATTGTACTTTAAAGAAGAATGATGAGCATTGAAGAAATGTACATGTGGAGTTTGCTTCAAATGTGGCAAGCTGCCACCAGGCAAAAAACTCCTCTAGCTTCAACTGTAGACAGCCTGTTACCCAAACTGGACAAGCAGACATGGAAGAAATTGACTGCTGGACTTTGCAAGGACAAGGCAGGGGAGTCCTTCATAATTCCTGCTTTACAGGAAAGTCAGTCATACACGGGGCCAGCAGGCTGAAAATGATACTCTAATGATGCAGAGAAAAGTTGAATGACTAACCAGGCAGCCAGAAACCCTTGTCATTTCTACAGTTTTGGAAGCTGCTGGACTTCCTGTTTACTCAGGTAATACTTGTCCTTCTCGGGTTCTGCTGAGGTTAAAGACTAGATAGCTATAATCTCACAATTAAACTGAAGTGGCTTAGGATTTAATAAAATGGTTTAAAGTCTAAAGTGTATTTATAGGTTGATAAGTGCAAGTTATGATAGAACATGATTCAAATACAGAACTCTGACCTCACCAAGATAGGATAGTTGATGGAGTACTTTCTCCAAGGTTGTTAAGCACATATGGACTGGACATTGTGAATGGAAGTTTTCCCGGATAGTTTTCATAATTGTTATTACTGTATATAGTTTACTAATATAAGAGAAAGAGCTTCTATTCAACAAAAAGGGGGAGACGGTGGAGGCGGGGTGTCCACTGTGTATTCAGATGCTGATTACTGTGCTCAGAGATCTGGCTGCAATATGGACATTGGCATTGTTATTTATTATTAAAGTATTTCCTGTCTCGAAAATAAAACCTTCCAATTTAAAAAATAACACATAAGACCTTTGATGACAACAAGTTGTCTGGAAATTTTTAGAGATGTGAGTATAGAGATTAGAAGAAATTGAAGACATGCTTGATAACAAACAGCAAATCAATGGCTATGGGTCTCATGTCACTGGTGCTGTTTAAGGTGATGTTATAAAATACGTGTACCTCACCTCACTGAAAACAACGGCAGTGAACTTTTTTTGTGGTACTGGGAGGTCAAGCTTAGAACCTTGTAACATTAGGCAGGTGATCTATCAGTAAGTCATATCCTTAGCTCGTATTTTTCTTTAATTAAAAAAACACTTGGAATGGAATGCAAACCACTTTGAGCCCAAATGATCATCCAACTATTATTTGAAACTTGAGTGTGATTCCTAAAGTCGCCCGTGATTTCTTCAACACCTGTTAGAACTGGTTCGGCATGGAGGAAACTTTGGCCTCTGCTTGGAGAGTTACATCCAGGCAAGTGGCAGCATTCTTCTGGAGGCTCCCCAGGGAGCATAACATTTGTTGGTTCTTCTTCATTTTAGACTTTGTTCCATTACTTTTTCTCCCTTGGTCTTGGAGAAAACTGAGAACTTATGAGACTAATTTAGGTCAGATTCACTGAAAGTCAAAAGTGATGTTTTCTTTTTGCAGGAAAAACCCCAGAGGCAGAGAATGAAGGAAATTGCATGTCTTTGTGATGGAAAACAAATGAAGAGCAGAAATGCCCATCTCTGATCATCAGACATGTCCATCACAGCTGCCAATACAGATGTGCTATACTGGCGACCGCCAATTGAGCATCCCAAATTGGATTCCCTTCATCTCCTGTCCATTAGTGTTGTCCACAGTAATTCTCATAGACTCATAAGATACCTCAGAACATGGGGATGTGCTGAAATATGAACACATGTATGTCTCTTAATGATAATTGATTATGTTACAACAGATAAGACTATAGAAGGAAACAAACATCTTGAAGCTATTAGTCATGTTTCTCTTGTTGAATAAAAGCCACAGATACTTAATCTTATTATTATAATCTTATCCTTGGGAGATCACCCATGTTCTATTATCCAGAGGTAGACAGATAACCTCCAATGGATATTTGAAGAAGATGTGGCTGATGAAGATGAAGCCCTAGTTGTTTCTTTAGTTATTGCATACACATGTGAAGACTACTCTAGTGAAGGTTTAAGGAGGCAAACCAAGGGTTGGGAAGAAATTCCAAAATACCACTTGTTCTCCCTGAGCTTCTGTCAGCTGTAGCTTGTTAGGCTTTGGTTACAAAATGTCCCTTAAAGGCTTAGTCCCAAATGCAATGTTCAGAGGTAGGATTTTAGGAGAAGTGATGGGTCATAAGGTCTCTGACCTGATTAATGAATTAATCCACCAATGTGTTCATAACTGAATGGATGATGGGTGATGTCAAATACACTATAGAAGATGAAGCTGAAGGAAGGAAGGAAGGAAGGAAGGAAGAGGAAGGGGAAAGGAAGGAGGGAGGGAGGGAGGGAGGGAGGGAGGGAGGAAGGAAGTCACTGGTGACATGGTCTTGAAGAGCTATTTTGCCTCTGGCTTCTTAGGGCATTTAGCTCTCTCTGCCACTATGAGGTGAGCCATTTTGTTCCACCAAATGGTGATGTCTGCCATGATGTTCTCTCTCACCACTCACAGAGCAAGAAGCAATGGAGTCAAGTGACCATGAGCCTAAATAACTTTTTCCTCACTTAAGATGGTTTCTCAGGTGCTTTGTCACCAAGACTAACATACGTGTGGACCCGATTATGTCTATTCATGGTCCTCTGGATTTTGTTATGGCTTTTTGTTATGGCCCTGAAGCAAAGTATTTTGGATGCCTTTGGACATATTTAAAGGCATGAAGAGCACTGTACTGAGGGAGAGATAATTAAAGTGACACCTAAAATACTGGCTTTATCTGGGGGCACGTTTCACTACAAAAAGGTGTTTGGCAATTTGTTGAGAAATTTTTGGTTGCAGCGACTGGTGGCAGGTGAGATACTGTAGTCATTTAGCAGCTGTATCTGGGCTACTGTGGAACTGATGGACGGGAATCGGCCACTGGGCATTTATCCTGTCACACCCAGGTCAATCCCATAGTAACCGAAGCTGTAGTTCTAGATTTGTAATGCTAAGAATAGAGAAGTCTGACCTCCCTCAAAATAAAAGGAGCCTCAGAACAGAGTTGGCATCCAGTGGATCAGATTCTCCCAATTTCCTTCCTAGGTTTTTAGGGTTACTAAGATAAGTAATATTTTCTTACTCTAATCTTAGACAACAGACTTCTACTATTCCTCATTCTAAGAAATATTCTAAGAAACAATCCCTCCATTCCCCAAATCATTAAATCAAATATTTATTCAACTCCTACTAGTCCTAAAAACTAAACCACGCACCAACAAAACACACAAAGAACTGGGATGTTGCTCCTTAACAGAAGTGATCTAAGTCTCAGCCAGATTTGCATCTCGTCACTGTCTTCTCCCAAATTCCTAAAAAGAACTGGGTACTTGGGTAACATGGACCCCACTAACCACTACAACTGTGTGGACTTGAATCTTCTTCTGACTTAGTTCCAGAGTCCAGAAATCATTCTTGATGTGAAAAAAATGCCTGAAACATTAAACATTTGTAGTCCTCTTAGTAGAACCTGTTGCAGAGGTCATGACTGTGTGTTAATTGTGTAAAATTCTCAAACTGTCTTTCCCTCCCCTCCCCTCCCCTTCCCTATTTCTTTCTTTCCTTGTTTTCTTGGGGATTGAACCTTCGGTTTCCGCAATGAAAAGCATGCACTGTATATACCGCTGAGCTATATCCTCAACCTTGCTTTACTTCCCTAATCAATTTTTGTATCTCAACTGTCTTTTTTGGTCATTTTATTTCCCTTGATTGGCTGAAAATCAACTTACTTGTTAAAAAAAATTAATTCAGATGTAACAATTCTGCAATAAAAAAAGAGTATTTGTTTTTATTTTATGTGTATGAGTGTATTGCTTGCATGTATGTGAGGGTGCTCATGTATTCCTGGTACATACAGAGGCCAGAATAGGTTGGTACATCCCCTCAAACTGGAGTTATAGGTGGTTATAAGACCCAACACAACATGGGTGCTGGGAGCTGAACTCTGGTCCTCTAAAAGAGCAGCATGCACTCTTAACTGCTTAACTCTTTACTCTAGCCCCTGAATCTTAGTTTTTCCCTTTCTTTTACAAAGGAAAGCAGTGCTGGAGCATGTCAAGTGGTTATAGCGAAAATAATTTTCCAATTCTGGATAAACCTGGACTTTCAGGAATACATACATGATATTCTCATTGCACATATGCCCACAGACACAATTACACACATACACAATACTAAGCATATTCACTTAGGGGTGGGGATATGGGTTGGGTAAGATGAATTCAGATTCTGATATTCTTTCTTTTTTGAGAATTATTTATTCTTGGTGTGCGTGTATATGTAAGTGTGCATGTATGTATGGATAGATGCATGCATGTATGTATGCATTATGTGATATTTTGGTTACGTTTGTATGCCATAGTATATGAGTGGAGGTCAGAAGTCAACTTTGTAGAGTCTGTTCTTTCTTTCTGCCCTTTTATATGTTCCAGGGACTGATCTCAGGTCACCAGGCCTGTGGAGGCATTTTGCCATGTCAATTTGTATAAAATATGAAAGAAATTGGGTAAATATGGTTCGTCACAAACATTAACATAGTACTGACATCTCAGTGCTTTGAGATTCCAGGCAGTTCTGCGCACCGATACAAGTACTTAGTTTTGACTTCTGCATATATTCTATATTTATTATATATTGATTTGAGGTTTACAGTTGCCATCCTGTCCTTTCTAGGTTATCAATCATGTGTCAGTCTGAAGTTTAAGCTTTGACTTACTTGTACGAATTCCACAAGCATTCTGCACAGTAAGGTGGGCAAATCTGTTAAAGTCGTTATCTTTCTATGGAGGGTGCTAAAGGTCGAGCTTCCATCGACATACGGTTGAGAATGAAACATACTTCTTCAACTGGTTTGGACACGTGATCACAAAAAAGTATTCAGTTCAGATACCTGAACTTTTAGAGACACCTATACATAGGCTAGAATTGGAACAAAATATTTTCCACTTAAAATCTATTCCTTGTGCCATGGGCATGCCTGGCCATAGTTTCTGGAACCAACTAATGGTCAATTCAAAATGGAATCAGCACTAAAATTAACAAGCACTTATGGAGTAATTGCTCTGCCTAAGCAATTGTTTTCAAATGTTGGTGGGGTACAGCAGAGATGGGAGGAGCTGCAAAGAGAAGACTCATAATTCCAGGAATCAATTCTATCCTATGGTAGGCAAGTGTGTGTGTGTGTGTGTGTGTGTGTGTGTGTGTGTGTGTACATGTGTATGTGTGTTTGTGTGTGAATGTGTGCGACTGTGTGTGTTTGTGTGTGTGCTTGTGGGTGTGTATGTGTGTAGGTGTGTGAGTGTATGTATGAGCGTGTATGTTTGTGTGTGTGCATACACATGCGTGTGTTTATGATGTGAGTGATGAGTATAGATAATACCATTTGGTACAAAATAGAGCAAAGTGCTCAGTGAGGAAGAGATAGACAAGGGGCTACTCCATACAGCTAATGATGTGATGCACACAGACAGAGTTACAGATCTCTCATGAACACTGGTGTATTATTTGGAAATCAGACAACCCTGGATTGCTGGAGGGCTGCTGAAATAAACTCATGCGTTACAGGACACAAAACTGTAGCTGAGTATTACTCTGTTTCTCAGCCCCTCCCACCACACGCAGGAGTATGAATACAAAAAGAAGGGGGCAGGTGTCTGCTATTTACATGAAAAATTACTCTCCCCTACAATCACCTCCTGTCAATAAAACGCGTATTTTCTGACATGCCAATTAGGTGATTCATAATCCAGATGACCACCCCCTTCCATTTAGGACTGCTGGGCTGGGTTAAATGTCTCAAGTGTTTACCTTTGTGACCAGTGGCATGGATCTGCTCTCAGTCAAACTGGGCCACTCATGACATGTTTGCCTACAGGGTTTCTCTGGAAGTAAAGGCACCACTATTATCAGATTTTTAACCTGAACGGTGGATTAGGGCAGCATTTGCCAAGAGCAATGAAGAATACTTGTTTTTATAGATCTGTTTGTCCAAAATTTGGTGTTTGTGGGAAGTTTTACACAAATTGTGATATCTGAAAGTCCCAAGGAACACAAATGGCAGAGCTAGTCCTCAAGGGGACCAACTACTGCCCAGAAGCTGTTTAATAGGGAGGATTGACGGCCTCAGTACTTTTACCTAATTTCCAAAGATGAAGCTGATAATGAAATAATTATTTTTTTCTAAATGAACAGATTATTTCGGAAGGCACAAACACTCACCATTTAAAAACGAACAGTTTAGTGACTTCAGTACCTAACTGACTTTTAAAAAAGGATTCTAAGAAGAAGTAGAGTGAATTAAATTACATTGTGCTAGATACATGAATATATTTAATTATACCCCAAATATTAAATAATGGCACATTGATATACCAGCACAGGCTTTTGCATTTCGATGATGAAATGTTTAGTGATAGTATATCTCAATTCTACCAAATAAAGAACGTCTTAAACAGTTTTACCCTGGATGATTTTACGAAAATTTTTCATGTTAATTCTGAGGAAAATCCTGTGGTGTTCACGGACCACAGAGATAATGTTGGAAGAACATCGAAGCAGAAACTCTGAAAGTCTGGAAACTGGGAACACGCTTTTTGACAGAGAAAGATAAGGTCGTGCAGAAACGTGTTTGCGAATGGGCAGAACCTAGGAGAAGATTGAGTTTTGCTGATGGAGGGCAGAACAACAAACACTAGAAATCTGAACTTCCATCGGCTGTTGTAAACCAGGTTGGCTGAATACGTCGAGGAGAGACTTTGGTGTTAGTAAAAAATGAATGGTAAAGATTTGTTTAGGATGAAAGGACATCTTTTTCGGAGAGACTCTTAGAGAGAGGGCGTGTTCCCAGAGAGATAAAGGGAAGCACTTCCAAATTCCAAGTCCTCTGGAGGACATCACCCCAGCTTCTCTCCCCAAGATTCTGCTGCAGCCTCCTGATGCTTGATAACAGCACCCTAGTTGAGACCAAAGGAAAGAAAACATTGCTCTTAGCCAAGGGAGTTTGGTTATTAGGCATAGAGAAATGTCTTTAAAAGAACCACCAGAACTTCTAGTAATTTTTGTCGAGGGGTGTCAATTCTGAATCTGAAAAGGAAACGGCTTAAAGAGCATTTTACTACGGTAAATATTAATCTATTTAAGAGATTTATTTACAAGCGTGTAGATACTATCTATCACAAAACCGGGAGTTTTAGGTCCTTATTGTAGAACTAATCTGGACCTCTGCTTGACTTGTCATTTTTAATGGTTTATCTGTTTCCTGAAGAAATTGCCATAGGGGAGAATTTAACAACTATATCCTTGATACATCAGGACTTAATTTACTGTTAATACTACAAAAATATCTTGCCTAATAAGTAAACTGCAGATTTTTGGTGTCTGTCTTTCCTTCCTTCCTTCTCTCCCTTCCTCCCTCCCTCTCTCCCTCCATCTTCCCTTCCCCTATTCTCCTCTGGTATGGAACCCAAAGCTTTGACATTGCTATAAGCACTCAGCCACTGACTTTTCTCAGCAGCTCCTTTACTGGAGTTGTAGGCCCAGTTTGAGCAAATTCTACAGACTATCTCTTGTACATCTTAGCTTTTTAACGTATTGCCTGTCTACATACTGTGCTCAAGTATTGGGCTATCGGCCTTTTTCCTTTATACATGTTGCAAATATCTTAATTTTGTCAATTGTCCTTTTCACCTTATGGTTACTCTCTTGAAACAGAAATTTATGTCTTTTGAGTAGCCAAAGATAGTCTACAGTCCTTCTTGTGATGGCAAAGGTACCTTAAGTTAGGGAAGGTTTGTTTTTTATAGAGATGAAGACTTGGCTGCTCTAGCTGTAGGCAGGAGAATGAGGCAGCTATGCACAGTGTCTACAGATGGGAAGAGACAGCCGTGGATGTCGGTACTCTGGCCACTTTCTTCCATTTCATTTAGTCTGGGATCCTAGACATTGAGGTGGTGTGCTTACTTTCAAGATGGCTTTTCCTTCCTTAGTTCAATTTCTCTGGAAACACACTCCCCAAACCAGAGGAATGTCTCCTAGATAATTCTAACTTCATTGAAGTTGACAGTGAAGATTATACGCAACCAATAAAACTGTAAAATCCAGAAGTTTCTGCTTTATTTGACTTTAGTTAACTATGATTTAATTTGAATAGCTGCCAATAATAATGAGAATGAATTGAACAAAATATTCCATGTCTGTAAGATTTATTTTTATGTGTACTATAAGGCAGAGGGAATTTTCCTTCATGAATATCCAATTATCCTAACACAATTCTCTAGCAATATTTTTTTTTATTTATAAATCACAGTGGTGGGTTCCACGCTACCCAACCCAATGTTCTGCATTTCAAATGAAAGACATACCCAGCCTTTATATTTTGATATGACTTAAACACCCAACAGCTGGGTCACTCCCTAACCTCCATGTGTTTAATCCACCTCCTCCCTATAATCCTGAGTTATCAATTACTAAATTCTACATTCTACCTTGGCTGCCCTGGACCCATTTGGGTGGCTCTCTTCCGGCTCCTACAAGGCAACTATGCCTCAGTGTCCTCTACTTTTCTCAAACATGGTGTCTCCTCTCCTCCACTTTCTCTTTTCCAGCATGTGATCTCTTTCTTTCTCAGTCCCAAGCCTGGGAATTCTAAGTTCCATCTCTGCCTTTCCCAGCCATTGGCTACTGGCATCTTTATTTATCAATCAGAACCAGTCCCTCAGTGTCTTACTTGGGGATGTGCAGGCATTTGCAACAGTACGCAAAACCTACTACATAATTCTTCAGAACTGTGTTTGTTTATTCTCATTGACTGGAAATCACTGTGTCATATGTCAAATGCCTAGGGACATGTAAGTTTTTCTCCTTAAAATGTTTGTCCAGTTTCAGCCAGCATAATGTTTATAATGCCCATTGAGCCGGTCAGGCTTTTTTTTTTTTTTTAACATTTTTTTTCTTTTATAAAATGTGTTGACTTGCCTTGCATATTTTCCTTTCCAAAGTGAAGTTTAGAACATCTTGCCCCAGTCTGCAAATCTGCGAGTCTGTAAACATATTCTAATATTATTTGTTTGGAATTTCAGTAATTTTACAGGTCCATTTGGAAAATAATTGATAATTTAATAATACTAAACTTTTTTCTCTTTTTTTGTTAATCTTTTGTATATTTTCACTCTATAATTTTAATCTTAATGACTTTGCTTACTTTTTTAAAGATAATTTTTGGGTACTTCATAGATTTTGTTGCCATTGTAAATAATCCCCTTTAAACTTAAAATTTACACGTGGTTACTGTTAGAGTATAGGGAATGCATTGACATTTGAAAAGTCATTCATTTTGCTGAAAGACATTGATTTTGTTGAGCTTTCTTAGTAACAATCTTTATTATTTTTGACTTTCTGGATAGTTAGCTGCAATATCTTCAAATAGAGTGAACTAAATATTTATTTCAAAAAGTTATATCATATATAACTTTTCATGAACTTTTCAATAACCTCATCTTTAACTACCTCATTACAACCTTCACATTTACACACACACACACACACACACACACACACACACACACACACACATAGGAAATGGCACTATTAGGAGGTGTGCCCTTGTCGGAGGAATATGTCACTGTAAAGCTGGGCTTTGAGACCCTCCTAGCTGCTTGAAAACAGTATTCTCCCCTTTGCTTTGAATAAGATGTATAACTCCTCTAGTTCTGTGCCTGCTTGGATGTTGCCATGCTTCCTATCTTGATGATAATGGACTGAACCTCTGAAACTGTAAGCCAGCCCCAATGAAATGTTCTCATTTATAGAAGTTGCCCTTGGTCATAGTATCTCTTTAGAGCAATGGGAACCCCAAGACAGTATCTATATCACATACATATATGCACACACAGAGACACATACAAATTTAACATTTCTGCCTTGATTTGGATACTGAGAGAAATGTTGAATTAGTAACCACCATTAAAGTATTTTTTTTCTTTTTGACCTTTGAGGTTGCTCTGCATGTACACCTGTGACATATGCAGCTCACTTGATGCCCATTTTTAGCTTTCACCTCTTAGCAGATGGCAACTCCAACTTTCTAGATCTTTCAGTTTAAAACCTGGTGATTTTGAGTCTACACTCCAGATTCTTTCTCAAGGTGTATCTCCAACCAACACAAACCTCCCTTTGGCTCTACCTTTAAGACACAAGCAGGACCATGTTGCTCCCTCCATGTTTGCTCCCATGCACATGATGATTCAAGTTGACTACTGCATTGGTCTCTCACCTGCTCCCACTACCTCTGTGGCAGTCATTTATTCTTAACAGCACGAACAAAACAGTGTTGCAGGGTGCCATATTTTGTTAGTCACAACACCCTGAGAAGATTACCAGGAGTTTGAGGCAAGTCTCAGCTGCACCTTGAATTTGAGACCAGTTGAGGCTGCATAGACTCTGTCTCAAATAAAGAAACATAAACCTGACAATTTACATTTGTACCTAATGTCACAGCTCTTCTGAGGTTCTTCTAAAGTATTTTCTATTCATTCAAAGAAGAAACTAATGTTTTTCCACTGTCCGTCAATACCCTACGATATCTGCCTTCTCTAACACAACTTTGATGTGTGCTTGTTTATTTTTACAGTCTCCAACTCTTTCACCTCTTTAAGGCTTTTGTTTAAACATCAGCTTTTCAACAACCTCAACCTCATCCTTAACTACCTCAATACAACCTTCACATCTCCTCTTCCCTCTTTGCTGTTCAGTTTTCCTATACACTCCATTAGCACTCATTGTATTTTATATTACATTTTCCTGCTGTCTCTTCTCCCCTTTCTAGATTATATACAGTGAGAATTTTGGTTTCTTTAAAAACACAGAAATATTATGGGAATGGGCCTTCATTTTAATCCCAGGTGTGGGGATGTGGGGCTGCTTCAGATGGTCCAACAACAGCTGACTGTGATTTGCCTCATGCTCTAGCAGGGGCATGATTTTGCCCTTGGCACATAGTTTCTGTGATTGACATTGGAATTCTGGGGACTTTACACAAAGTATATAAATGATAGGGCTTAAGAGGTTGTGTGGTTTGTTGGTTGTTGGCTGTTGGCTGTTGGTTGCTGTTTGTAAAGTAGTCACACACCAAAAAATAAGAAGAAGATATTAGATAACCTGACAGCAAAGATTATATTTGCCCCCAAGGAACTCAATGTCCCTAATCAGCACAAATAGTTTAACAATGTTGTAACCTCCTTTCCTACCCCTGACTTTATCCGGAATTTCTTTTTCTCTCCCCTCTATCCTTTTTTCTCTCCTACTTAATGTTGTGGGGTTGAAACAGGTGGAAGAAAGAAGAACGCACAATGTAACCAAAAGTCTGGCTATGTTTTAAGTGCTGTGCAGGCAGGAATTTCTCTGTTTCATGCACTACTGTATTGCTAGAACTGACTAATTCTCACTCTAATCACAGTACAATTTCTGTCCCTCATTCTGCTTATGTTGATATTTATTAAAGTGACGATGAAATTGTACTTGCGTTTCTTCATAAACTCATTGGTTTTGAGGAATAATACTTTTCAGTATACTGCTGATTTTGAATTTATACTGTTTTAGTCAAGACTTTAGCATTTTAATCCTGACTGTTTTCTGTTTTGTACTGTAATCACTAAATTTTTGTTAGGATGACACTTGTCTCACCAGATCAGTTGAAAAAGTTCTGTATATGATTTTTGTGTGTCTTGGAACAGTTTATAAAATCAAGTTTACTAGGTGATTATTATTATTATTATTATTATTATTATTATTATTATTATTATTCACTTTAAAAACCAATCACAAACTTCCCCTCCCTTCCACTACCAAATCACAACTCCATCCTTCCATTCTCATTCTCACAAATTCCTCCCCCTTGCCTCTTCCCCTTCTCCTCAGAGAAGGGATGCTCCCTTTTGGGTACCATCCCACCATAGTATATCTAGTCCCAGCAGGACTAGAAAATTCTCTCCCACTAAGGCTCAACCAGTAAGTTCAGGCAGGAGGAAGGGGATCCCATGGCAGGGAACAGAGACTGAGACAACCCCTGCTCCACTTGTTAGAGAACCCACACGAAGACCAAACTGTATAATTACTACAAATGTGTAGTAGGGCATCTGGGTCCAGCCCTAGCATGCTCTTTTGGTGGCTCAGGCTCTGTGAGCTCCTGCAGTCTCAGGTTAGTTGACTTTGTAGTTCTTGTGGAGTCCTTGATCCCTCTAGCTTGCTCACTTCCGTCCTCCACTCTTCCATAAGACTCTCCATGCTCCACCTGATGTTTGGCTGTGGGTCTCTGCATCTGTTTCTGTCTACTCCTAGATGAAGCCTCTGAGGAGACAGTTATGTTAGATTCCTGTACAAGGATAGCAGAGCATCATTAATAGTGTCAGGGGTTGACTACCACACATTGGATGGGTCTCAAATTGGGGCAGTCATTGGTTGGCTGTTCCCTCAGTCTTTGTTCCACCTTTATCCCTGCATGACAAGTTTTGGATTGAAGGTTTTGTGTATGCCAGATTTATTTAGAATAGCCAGGAACAGGAAACAACCTAAACATGTCTCAACTGAAGAACACATAAAGAAAATGTGATACATCTGCACAATAGGATACTATTTAGATGTTAAAAACAAAGACATCATAAATTTTGTAAGCAAATTGGATGGAACTTCAGAATATCATCATGAATGAGGTAACCTCAAACCAGAAAGACACATATGGTATGTAGTCACTTATAAGTGGACATTAGCCATAAAGTGCAGGACGACAATTCACAGTCCCAAAGAAACTGAGTAATATAGAGGTCCCAAGAGAGAATGCTTGAATCTTACTCAGAAGGGGAAACTAAATAGTCATTGAGGTGGATAGAGAGAGGGACCTTGGTAGGAGAGGGAGAGGAGGAGATTGAATGATCAGGTGTAGAGGAAGACCTGGGAAATGTTTGGTAGCAAGAATGGAAATTGGCAAGGAACAACTCTTATGACTAGTTAGAGACCAGGAACTGGGAAGGATACAGGAAATCTATAGGAGTGACCTTAGCTGAGATTCCTATCAGAGGGGGATATAGAGACTAAAGTGGTCACCTTCTGTAGCCAGCAAGAACTTTCAAAGGAGGAAGGGGATATCAATCCACTCAAAAAAAACCTTTAACTAGGGGCCTTTTAAAGTCAGTGTGAAGGTATTTGAACTTAGTATAGAGTTTAGAATCTGTTGGCTGCATCTTTCCCTTTCATGAGGATTGATTTGCTCAGTCATTCGATTTAATTTTGATCACTTAAAACTGTGGACAGTCCTAGCACTTGGGAGGTAGAGTCAGTGTCATAGCAGATTGTAATTACCACATATAAAGTGAAGAAAATAACACATGACTAGATACAGAAACCTGTGAATTAATTTTATGATCTCCTGTTCTCAAATCTATTTGGAAAGATTTCTTGATCAAAAGGGTAGGAAAGCCAGATAATTGAGCCACTGTGTTTGATATACCTTACAGTCCTTAGACTACTAAGGCAAATATGGCACTGATTACATTTGAAACCAGGAGAGAACACACAAGCACACATAGACATACTCACAATAAAATCCTACATTCGTCCAAAGAGACATTTAATTAAAAATACTGCCCAACATCTGAGGGACTTCGGCACTCCTGAACTGGAGGGGAATTTCAGACTGTTCGTTCAGCAGTCTCTTCACTCAAACCTGTGTGGTGGATTTTGCAATTTGGCTGAGAGGCTCATGCTTTCTTAATAAGTACTCGTGCACAGCAAACGCTTGCTCATGTGGCACAAAAGGCAGAGGACAATCTGAGAACCATGTAATTTAAGCTCAGAAGAAAGAGGGGAAAGAAGAGAATTCTTTTTTAGTTAACAACCCTGAAGACGTTTAAGTGCATGTAATTTTATAAATCTTAAGTATATGTTGTGAACTGAGATACAAATAGACTTCAGTAAAAAGAAACAAGGCCAAGAAGAATTACAATTTACCTGGAGTCCACATCACAAAACAACATGGTCTAGTCTAATGAAAGATGCCAGCACACTCAAGAATCTTAACTAGGCATGTGTACTGTCTTGGGAAATATGTGCTTTGGCATTTAAATGCATCAATTATAATTATTTGGTTTCATGTATCTCAGCTATTAGCATGCCAGTACTTTGAGGGAAGGTATGTGCCACACATTTTTATAATTGCTCTTCTCAGACCTCTAACTAGCTCAAACCGTACCTGATGCTCAACAGAAGTTTTCTGAGAGGATAGGGCAACAGTTGGATGGAGAACATTTACCCAGACCAGTCATAATCCTGCATGTCCCTATCCCCAAATATTCAAACGCATTGGAAAATGAAGGAATCCAACTACTATAAGATCATCTGAAGTGGCTGCACTTACCACAAAATTGGGTTCAATTTATTAAGAGCTTCCCCTGTTTACTCATCAGCAAGGGATTTCACGGGAGTGGGGGTGGGGGGGGCAGAATTGTTCACATCCCCTTAACTTCACGTTTCCTCTGCACTCTGTGTAACTTTATGCCCCATGTTCCTAAGCGCCTTCTGGTTCATGTGTGGTCTGAGAGTAATCATTACCATTATCTCATCTCAAAAGTGTCTCTATTTGGAAAATAAACGTGACAGTCACCTTATTTATCGATATAACATCTTTTGCAATCCTGCATTCCTAAAACTACCTGCCCTTTTGAATTGTAGAAGATTCTACCATACTTAAATGGTACTTTATTCCTCCAGGAAAACCTCATTTCTTGGACAGATGTGCAGGATTCAGCTCCAGGCTGTGGAAGATGACAGCCTCAGTTTCTTCAGTGAGCTGGGATACCTTATATTTCTTGGGACTTGAATGTGAGTCACACTCCATGATTGGCATCTGACCCATAGGAAAAGGAAAATGTATCATGTTTCTCTGAGGCTTTGAGCATAAAATTCTCTTACTCTGACTACTGTACCTACCGCTGAGGTCATCATAAAAGTGGGGACACACGGACAACAGTTCAGAGCGTAACAGGATTTCAATCCCAACGTCCAGGTCATGGAAAAGGTAGATTACAGACCTGTATGTTTGACCTGCTGACCAGTTATTCCTACTTATCTTCCGTTATTGCCCACATCTGGTCAGCTAGTCTGCACGCATCCGTGCCTGCTTGATCATTGGCATGAATTACAAAAGTGGCTACTACAACAGACAACCTTTCAGTTCTCACTTCCCCACCATTCACCTTTGCTAAAACTCGTGTTTTAGAGAACGTATCAGCTATATGGGAGGGCATTTTTTGTAATGCACCCAATACAATATTAGCGAATTATCCAACTGTTAAGGAAATATGAGTCAAGAGGGCTCCTTTAGTAGATAAGTTCGAGAGTTTCTGTCAGGTGCTAAAGTGCAAGTATGTAATAGGGGGTAAAAGTATGGACCCAGGACTAAAAAAAAGGCTAGAGCTAGAGGATTTTAAGTCACTAACACCACGGATGCTGGAGTTGACCCAACGGATAGCATAGAGTTTTAAAAAGCAGACGGTAAAGTTCAGTTAAACTCTGTGGAGGTCAAAACATGCTGCGGCAAAGTACCCTCTTAAAAGAGCTGATTTATTCTCTCTCTTTGAATGGTCTGATTATAGTTATGTTAAATCATTTCCATTCAATATGTAGACCAGGTCATATGTTAATGAATACATATAAAACTTCTCTTTTTTTTTTCTTTCATTAGGTCAAAGATATTGGATTTCCTACAGACAAACCTGGGTTTACTTTATACCTAGTACTAACTGTCCTCTAATTAGAGGCTATCATCTAGTCATCTAGGTGTCTACTGACATATCTGTTATCTGGAAAAAATGAACACGTATCTTTCTAAAAAAAAAAAAAATCATGGGGAAAAAAGTGGTGTCAAGGAAGGGGAAATTTTGCCAGGCAAATAGACACATGGAAGTAACTCAGAATTTCTATTGTTCTTCAGGTATTCTCTCTTAACTCAAGGTGTGTGGAATAAAATAATCTAGATTTTTATCTTGGAAATGAATCGGAAACCTAATCCTGATTGGAGCCATCTGGACAAAGAATGCATAACTCCTTTATTCTTTTCTAGCCTCAGGCACAGAATAAGAATAATACCAACTTTCCTAACCAGTACCTCCCAAACAAAGGCCTATATCATTTGATAGTTCTTGGGTCCTGTAATCACCACCCACTTCCCACTCTATTGCCGGGGATCATAAAATTTTTTGGCAGCAGAAGATTAGAGACATCACTTGAGCAAAATGACATAGCAAAGCCGTGTTGCAACTGGGAATCACATGTGGGACTCTCTCCAAGAGTGCGCTTAAGTAGTGTTTTTGTTTGGGGTGGACTTGCTTTGTATAGTCTTGAAGAAGACAATGACATGGAGAAAGTGAGCCTTCTAAGTAGACCTTGTATACAGAAGGTAAACTTGTAAGTTTTCAGATACATATAGGATTATAATAAAAGATATAGAAAACAACACAAAACACCAACACCCACAATAACACTGACAGTCAGCAGCGATGTAGCAATTACTGCCACTCTTTAATCCTCTTATTTGATCTTAATTATTTCTGACAAGAACAACCATATGAGTCAGGAATTGGGGAACCCCCAGTAAGTTACTAGCAACGACTCCTAGGATGCTCTTAAAGCAGAAGTGGGATTCGAGTTTAATTATAGCGATCTAACTCAGGTCTGGCTTTTCCTAGCGTGAGAAAAGACAGTGAGAATTCTTAGACGAATGTGATACCAATTTTTTAAACTTGATCTTTAAATTGAATTAGTTTTGAAATACACACTCAAAATTACCTAATTTTAGTTGACTCGTGAATGTCAAGAAATAACAGCTTTACTTAGCTGTGAACCCACTTTGGGATCATTCGGCTTTGATTTCAGCCAACCCACTCTTCCTCACCTATAGCCATTGGGTCTCTGGGAGTGGAAGGCAAGTGAATCCGCAAAGAATGGCGAGGAGTAAACCACTGAAGAGACCCAAGAGTGCTATGTGAGATTTGGAGAACAGACCTATCTTTTAAAGTCCCCAGAGAATTTGAAACTTGCCAATACATAAAATCGAGTGCATTTGATTTAAACCAGAGAACGACAAAGTGTGACTTACATGTTGAGAATTACACAGAGATCGTTTGATTCTTTGGAATCTCACTGAAGTACAAAACATCCAAGCACAGTTGAGAAAACCAAGAATGTCATCTACCAGAATTGTATATTTCAGCCTCCCTTGGATCTTTTTTTTTTTTTTTTTTTTTGGTTCTTTTTTTTTGGAGCTGGGGACCGAACCCAGGACCTTGCGCTTCCTAGGCAAGCGCTCTAACCACTGAGCTAAATCCCCAACCCCGCCGCCTCCCTTGGATCAAAGCTGTTTCTGCAGCTTTTTTCTTGAAAGGGCAAAGAAGAGCTACCTGGTGTATTTTCCTTCCCATTTTGGAGCAATGAGCAACGAGGTCACTATGCAGGGATTCTTGTGCATGGTGTTCCTGGGAAGCTATTTACTGAGTAGGTGGGAGCAAGATGTCTCAGGATACCAGCATGCACCAAGCTCTATGAAGACTCAGTCATCTGTAGTCAGTGTATGTGGGAGAAATAAGATGAAGGCAGCAGTCAGGAGTCCAGAGCTGTGACACAGTCAGAAGGTGGAGTGAGCAAAACACCTGAAGCCTTGGTACCTGTGGCTTTAATTATGAGGCAGAAACGATATCTAGTTTTTTTGTTAGCTGTAGGATTATATATTCACTTTTATTATTATATATAATACAGTATGTTATATATTTTATAAAATATTGTATATTCATTTTATATAAAATTAATATTTTATAGTAAACGATTAGGCAATGTATCCATTCACCAAATTTCTATTGAAATTTGTGCGGTTGACAAAATTTTAGGCATAGTTGTGCAAGAGTGAGTGAATTAGACACACCATTTGGGGTGTTATATAATGACTAGACTATATATATATATATATATATATATATATAAAATTTTAAATATATGTAAATTATTTGACTAAATCGCAAATTCCTCTAAGATGTAGCAGCTTCAACTACTGACTATTTATTGTTTAGAACAACTTTGAGGGCCAGGAACCTGGGAAAGGCTTAGCTAGCATTTGAGGCTCAGGATATCTGCTGAGGTTGGAAACCTCTTAGAGTCATCTCAACGCCTGGACTGGATCTACCTTCAGGTTTGTTCCAGTGGCTAATGGCAGAAGAAGTTGATTTTTCCAGCCATTGGGACTGTTCGCCGGGATTCGCGTATTATTTAATCATTGTATCTGTTTCTCCCCAAAATTACTAAACCGAGTGGAGGACAGGAAGAGAGAAAACAAGGTGAGAGTTGGTATCTTTTCTAACCTGGCTCAAAATTGGTACAGCATTACTCCTTTCTTCTAACGGGTGCCAAAGCCAGCCTGGTACAGCATGAACACGGACCACAAAAGGATGGTCAAACTGAGAGATGCAGATTAGAGTGGGTGAACCCTATAACGTAAATAAATTGTAATCCCCCCTAATATAAACGGCAAAAGCATGTGAAATGAGTAAGCCGTGACTGAGAGCAGAGAGGCGGGTGCTACCTCTCCTTTTAAAAGAAACCGTCTCACTCCTTAAGTGAACCTGAAAGGGGCAGCAGGATGTACTCTCAGAAGATCCACAGAAGAACATTTAGAGATCAGAGGCCCTCTGGCTTGGGGGCTGCAAAGGCTCCCGGGAGAATGATGGGTTTTCTAGGAAGCAGGCAGAGGTTGTAGTAAATAAGCAATGGCGAGGGAGGAGGGAGGCGCACGTGATACTGGAAAGTCAGGGAGGGCGGATCACAGAGGCCACGCAGTCATAATAACAGCTTGCACATTCCCAGAGGGCAGAGAGAAGTGATTCAAGGGCTTTATGAAGAATGAGCGCGGCTTACATTTTGAAAAACTCTTTCTTCCTCCTCTCCTGACGAGGTGGAAGGAGATCAGGAATAGAAGTAGGGAGGCCAGCTTACGGGATGCTGCCGCAGTTTATAGTCCAGGCAAGAGAGAATGGGGCCAGATACAGACTGACAGTGAGTATGAAGTATGGAGGGCAATTAGACCTGGAAGAGGGACTTTTAAGACACACTGATGGATTCAAATGGCTTTTCATGTGGGTGTGAGTGCACATGGTAAGGACAGGGTCAACCGTGATTATCACGTTTGTTCTCAAGCGAGTCTCCTTTTCTTCGGGTGGGAACTGTGAAAGGGCAGAAAGTATTTAATTGGGAAAAGTGGAAAGTTAATGGAGCAGGGGATGGACAAAAATCAAGAAAACCTTTCTTATCATTGGAGCTTTGAGATAGCTATGGTACACAACTGACAAGAAGCCATAGATGTAGATGAGACTGAGGCTCTCCAAAATATATCTATGAATTTGGGAGTTACCAGAATATATATTTAAAGCCACACAGGGAATGAATTCCTCTAGGGAGGAGGAGAGGAGAGAGAGAGAGAGAGAGAGAGAGAGAGAGAGAGAGAGAGAGAGAGAGAGAGAGAGAGAGAAGGAGCAGGGAATCCTGACGATTCTGAAGATAAATAGATGACATCACCACCAATCTCTTAATCCTTCGGTCAGTGCCAAGAACATGCATCACAGAGAACAGAACCAGTGAACTAAGGAGTGAGAGCTGAGGAAAGATGTCTGCAGAGGAGGCGCTGATGGAGCAGAGTGAGTAGAAAAGACGAGGGTAGAAACAAGAACGGGTTGCACGGTGTGTCAGAAAGCCCATAGATTGGTTAACACAGATTGTGACTCACGTTGGCAAGTTGGCTATGGGAAAACCATAGTGAATGCTGAAGTGAATGAGATGTCTGGAAACAGTCACACAGGACAGGTAGGTGCTTTATCCAGAAGTGTTGCTGTAAAAGAAAATGAAGGCTATAGGAACAAGGCAAGTGCGTGCATGTGCATGTGTGTGTATGTGTGTGTGTGTGTGTGTGTGTGTGTGTGTGTGTGTGTGTAATGCTCTTAAAATATTTATTTATTATTTTACATATGTGAGTACATTGAAGCTGTCTTCAGACACACCAGAAGAGGGCATCGGATCCCATTACAGATGGTTGTGAGCCACCATGTGGTTGCTGGGAATTGAACTCAGGACCTCTGGAAGAGCAGTCATGCTTTTTTTTTTTTTTTTTTTTTTGGAGCTGAGGACCGAACCCAGGGCCTTGCGCTTGCTTGGCAAGCGCTCTACCACTGCAGTCAGTGCTCTTAACTGCTGAAGCACCTCTCCAGCCCATGTGTGCAACTCCTGATGCAGGAAAGTAAAAGCCAATGGGGGAAAAGGTGAAACCTTGATAATAGATAACAGTCAAACTGAGCATTGGAAAAATGGTTTAAAACTCAATGTTTCTTGTTTCCACTCCTCCATCTACCACCACCAAAACTTAAAAGTTGATTGGGCAGCTTTATTTAGCTTGTGATAGCTTTCTCTTTTCTCGATTTGTAATTTTTTTCCCTAGGAGGCTGAGTTATTCGTTCTGACTCATGTCTGGATGGGATATCTTGAAAAATGACTCTGGCGGGGTGTGGCATAATATCTTCTACACAACATCAAGGTCTCGTGATGCTCCATGGGGAAGACATAGGAAGCAGCTACAGGAAACAACGGGTTCCTATGTTTAACACCAGACTCATGCTTAAGGCAAAAAGCAATAAGGATGAGTTTACATGGACCGGGTGTGTAGTGCTCCTGCTACGTGGGCAGTGTCTCTCTTTTCCTGTACTGAGCTATGTCAGTGCCAATCAATGTATCTTTAGGGCTTAGCTAATGATCTGATTTTACCCCCTCCCCCTACTTCTCTTCAGCTCTCCTCTCGGCTCTCTACTCCTATTTCTTCCTACTCCCATTCTTTCTTTGATGCATGTTCCTGGCACTCACAGGAAGGACGGAGTGACAGTGCTGACGGCTGAAGTCATCTATTTATACCCAGAATAAGCACAAAATAGGCCAGAGATTGTGCAAATTAACACAAACTGTTCATCCAAAAATACTTTGGCCTTAACAGAGGAGGAGGGAGGCTGTCCTGAGCCTAGACCTTCCCTTGGCCCGCCCAGAGTTTTTTCTTGGTCAGCAAGCAGGGTACTGTCTTCTACTGGAGAGTAAACATGGCGTCAGGCACTCATTTTCTTATTTACTCTGCTAATGTGATAAGAGGTAAGTACTATTATGCTTGTGTTATGGTTGGGAAAAAAATGGTGCTTGGCCTGGTTCTACACTCACCGGTAACCCCAGCACTCAGTTGTGGTACCGGGAATATCAGCAGGTCAAAGCCAGCCTGGGTTACATAGAGAGTTCCAGGCCAACTTGAGACACAATGAGACTCTGACTCAGAGGACACACGCACACACACACACACACACACACACACACACACACACACGCACACAGAGAGAGAGAGAGAGAGAGAGAGAGAGAGGAGGCAGTGACAGAGTAGGATGATTGTAACATATATTATGCAACTTTGCTGAAGACTATTTCTCAATGTTTATACATGTTATCTCTCTCTTTTTTGTGTGAAGAGTGTAATGTAGTGCCAGGTAATGTCAAAGGGTTATCTTAGTTGATACTATCCCATCAAAGGGCAGGATAGTCTTTTAAGTGTTTTAAATAGTAGTGGACTGGGAATCCATGTCTATCAGCTTGCCAGTAAGTTGTATCGAGTCTCTTTCTATTCCTACACTAGGCCTGGGTCAAATAAAGTTGTTGGACATCAAGCAGAAGAGTGATTTAGGTTGAGGTCTTCTTTTCATGCTGCTGGATTCTAATTTTTCCAGCAAATATCCTCCTCTATTGTAGAGACTCGTAGATCTTTCCATCTTTTAAAATCTGACTTCACCGAAAAAAAATCAGATAAACTCATTCTCAGAGGGGTGTTAGTTTCACAAAACTGAGTGTGGGTAGAAGCCTCTTCTGGAGGCATTTTCTTCTTAAGGAGAAAAGACAGACTTTAACAAACTAGAAGCCGAGAAGGGCGAGTGCCATCACTGCGCAGTTGGATTCTACCTGGAAAACACTGTGTTGGACCTGGTGTGTCTTCAATATCTTTAAGGATCCCGGGTAGCCTTAGTTGGGGAAGGACCATCCTAGGAGTGACAGGATACACCAATTGAAGGCTTTTGTCCGCCATCCATCTTTGGTTTACATTCTTAGACCTCTGGTTCACATCTGTGCCCTGACATTTGTGTACAAGAGAAAGATTTGATTTAGTACGCATCACTGATAACCCAGAAATTGATTTGGATAATTGACCCATGCCTTCGAAGGCAAGCTAAAAGAAGATAAATCTAATTATAGAGTTTTTATTTCTTGCATTTGGAACTGTACACTGTTATGAGAAAGTAGTCGTATGAAGATTCACCTGCCAGGCAAGATATGCCCACTGGTGCAGTAATAGTGGCACGACTGTTTGGGGAATAACCACTTGATGATTGGATTTGAGGTCTGATCGACAGGAAGAAATTAAGACCTAGTAAGACCTGGGTCAAAAATCCCATGGTTAGTGAGGACATAGGCACTAGTGGGAAACCTATTATTACTGATGTTTGCCGAATGAACATGACAAAATGCCTCCTAAATGTTACGCTTGCACTGATGGGTTGGGGCTGCTCTCACTCTTGGCCAAGGAGGTTTCTTCTTCTGTAGGCAACAGTCCATGCAGAGACTCAGCACAGGCCAAAGTGCTGAGAACAAGAGACAGCTGAGTGCTCGTCCCTAAATTGGATGTCTATGTTGGTTCCTGCAAAGCTAGCTAGCATTATGGAAGACAGGGCAAGGAGAACGTAAGAGCTAAAGGATGGGGGAGGTGCGTTCTGAAATGATCTCTTCTGGATATATCATGACTGCTGTTGCACTTAGAAACTTACAGCAGCTGTGCTTCCATACACATGAATTGCATGAGATGAGCAGTCCAGCATCAACTGGGGACCAGCACATGAGACCTAACTCATAGTTGAAGATATATTGGTAGTTAATGGCTGCTGGAAGAGGGGGTAATAGCTATATAGCTTCTGCTACGTTGCCCATCATCCAAAAAAATGGCCCTACACCCACATGCATATAGGCAGCACACTATTGGACTCAATGAGTTGTTAAAGTAAAAGCGTGAAAATAATGTGTAGCCATATTGGGAAGAAGGGTTACCGAGCCATGGAAAGGGAAATAAAGAAGGCTCAGTAGTTAATAGTGCTTTCTCTTTCGTAGAGGAACAGAGTATGTTTTCCAGCACCTGTGATGTAGAGCTCAAAATTACTCGTAACTCCAGCTCCTAGAATCCGATTTTTTTTCTGGCCTCTATAGGTTCATAAACATATATACATTCATGCACATGCATGTTCATAAATAAATATATATTCTAACAAATGGAGTTGAGTGGGTAAATATGATCAAAATATATTATATACCCACTTAAAGTCAAAGAATAAGCTAAAAGATATTTAAAATATTGTCAGTTCACTTTTTAATGTAAAGATTTATTATTTTCAAAGCCATCATTAATCCACTGATGCAATTTATTGAGTAAAATGACATAAAAGACAAAGCACCTACTCCTCATTTCCTCTTGCATTCTCGAGAGATACCAGTATACACGTACCCTTCCCCGTATCTCCTTTATAATACTTTGTGTGTAAAATGGCCATTTTTAAGGACATGTATGAGTATGCATATCTATATGTGAAGATACATAAATGAGTTGTATAGGGTTTACTTTCTAGTTTCTGTAAATAAAAATAGAATCCAGTGAAATAAATGGCCTAGAACTTGCTTCTGTTCACTGAAAACCGTCCTCAAAAGTTCTTCCAGCTAATCCAAACCAGTGTTTGGGTTTTCTTTTATTTATCTTAATAATTTGGATTTTTGAGACAGTGTCTCATGAAAAGTACCCCAGAGGATGACTCTGATTATTTTTCTTAAATTGTATATGTTTGCACTCAACTCTGACTCTGTCCATAAAACGAGCTGCAAGCTTGTAATTGTTTCCTTACTTTTCTGCTTTTCTGAAAGTACTTATGTTCTCTGCTCAAGTTTCAGAGCAGTACAATTCCACTGTCATCTGGTGAGGGTTGGGGCAAATCGTATAGAGTCCATGTCACCCCGCAATTGCAGTCTATGATCTCACTGTGTCCTGAGAACTTCAGACAAGGCTGAAGTGACTTGGCTGTGGCCTTTTGAGCATTTGGCTACTCTGTTGGGTGGAGATGAAAAGAGGATTAAAAGCTCATTAGAATACATTTAGTGATACAGAAAGGCATGAATCTTCCAAAAAGGAAGTGATAGTGGGGCCTTTTAGAGTGGGTGATTTTTTTTTCAGAGGTGACATGGTCTACTAAACATGTACCTGGATGAGGTAAAGTGTGAAGAAGAGCTGTGACTTTGGAATGAGTGATGGAATGCACAATAAGAAAGAAAACAGCTTTACCTTATGTTGGATAACACTGGGCTGTGCTGAACAGTTCAAGATCTAGTAAGACATAGCCCATGGGGTTCTAAGTGAGGCAAAGGATCCAGGTTACACTCCTGGGAAGCAAATTCCAGAGAGTTTCTTGAGACTGGCTACAGAGCTGGTGACAGAGAAACCACCAAGGACCATACCATGATTATATTGGAGGCCATCATGATGTTTTGATTGAGATAATAGCTACAGCCAGGGTTTTAGAGTTCAGATTCCATCAGTTATTAATGATGGGATCTTGGGCTAGTTGCTTATTACCTCATCAATGAGTGATGATAAAAGATCCATCTCATATGATTGCTAAAGGGTTAATATTTGCAAACCCTTTATAATATATAATATATAACATATTATATCATAATATATTATAATATATCTAAAACACCGTGTGTATTCCAGGATATGCTTCTTTTGGTTAATCTTTTTTTTCTTTTATTGGATATTTTCTTTATTTACATTTCAAATGTTATTCCCTTTCCCAGTTTTCCCTCCAGCAATCCCCATCCAATCCCTGCTCTCTCTGCTTCTAGGTGGGTGTTCCCCCACCCACCCATTCACTCCTTCCCTCCTCCCCACTGAATTCCAGGGTAATCTTAAGCAATAAATAAATAAATCTTAGTAACAAAGACTGAAATCAAGGGATATGTAATTGGCAGTACTAATAGAAACGGTTGGCTAAAATTAGGAAATTCTTATTTTTGAGGAGGAACTTAAGTAGTTTTTGGTGACAGATTGGATAAGGTAAGAGGCTACCAGCATAGGAATGTTCTGGTCACAGAGCCCCAGGATTTATGAACAAGTCACCATCACTCTAAAGCTCCATTTCCTTCTTCATGAAATTATTGATGTGCCTTAATCTCATGTGGTAGTTTTAATGATTCAGCTAGAAAATGCAGTTCCAGGCAACTAGTGAGTCTTTAATAAATGCTATTTCTTTATATCATGGTGACTCAAAGTTTATGGAGAAAAGTTTATGGTAGCATTCACTGAAAGACTGTATATGGTACCAAATGGGGTTGAGGAAACCAACAAGTTCATTTGAAAATGTATTATTATTCTCTCTGTGTGTGAAGGTATGAGTGTCTATACAACAGGAGTATGGGTATGTGTGAGAGCCTCGGCATTTGTGTGGATGTCAGAAGAAACTTTGTGGAGTCTTCTTTCCTTCCACTTTTACACGGGTTCTAGGAGCCAAACTCAGATAGTCAGGTTCACCACACAAATGTTTTACCTGATGAGCCATCACCAACTCAAGCTCCATTTTGAACAGAGTTTGGGATACTCGCAGCACATAAATTGAGCAACATAGCTGGGAAATGATTCTGCAGCACCAGGGGGAAGGATATTTTTATTCACCTTTCAGAAATCAGTTCTTGAGAAGTAGCTTTCTGTGTATATAACTAAAAGGTAGAGAGAATAAATTTATAAGGAAAACTGGCTTGTAATTTTAGGGGCTCCACTCCGATTGTTTGGTCCCTTGACTTCAGGCTCTTGGTGAGGTAGCACAGTATATTGCTATCTTATATTGGAACAAAATTACTCATCTCATCACCAGCCAGAGCGAAGAGAAAGGAAGAAGGGCTACCTTCAAGTCTATGCCCAGAGGGACCTAAAAATATCTCTATCGGAAGCTCAGTGTTCTAATGGTTCCATCATGTCCCAGTACAGTCCTGTCAGACAAACCTTGAGTGTATGGAGTAACTTATCACCCAGACTATAGCAAGATTGAATTGCTAGGTCAAAATCACATCACCTCTAGCTAGATTGTTTTTTTACTCAGCATATCATACACACCAACAGCTTTTGCAAATTGTGATATTAGTGGGTGGAGCATAAAAACTGAGACAAAGGTTGCATTCCATGTTGAAACCAATGCAAGGTAGAACAGGTGATGAATGTATGGAATGGAATATGATCCATTAACAGGAAGGATCCACTAGGGACCAGAATTCTGAGTTGTGAATGATTATGGAAGTGCTAATCTCTCTGGAAATTTTCAGGATGGGTTTTGATCGGCTCCGGTGTAGCCACCCTCTCTGTCTATTCAAGTCATCAGGATAACTTGCTCAATCCTTGCTTAATCCTAAGCCTTCTCACCAAGAGATGAAAACACATCACCATGGACATTCTGCCAGAGAGCAGGTGTCTCTGCAGCCAATAGTTAATTACCAGAGAGGACAGGTCACAGGAAACTGCAGGACTTAGCACCTATAGATACTCTCAAGACTAAGCATGGATTCTTTAGTCTATAGGATGACACCATTAGAGTTGTATAGAGTTGGGCAAGTTGATGTCATGAGTGTTGGAGGCCTTTCAGAACCAGGGTGAAAGAATAACACACTCCTATTCAGGCAATGAACCAGTTAATGAAAATAGTGGCTGCAAGAAACAGCCCTTGCCTCTTAGTTCCTTAATCTCACAAAGATTTGTTTCTAGTTCACAGCCCAGAGTGATGTGGATCACTTAGAATTCACGGAGTTGGTACTGAGCTCTACAATGTCATTTTGATACCCAGACTCATTCTTTGTAGTGGCTTTGCTGTTACCTCAGGGCATTAAGGGGAAGACCATGTGTTTAAGTCAATTCAAAGAATGAACTTAGGATCAGGTAGTATGATATACTAGGGTTAGATACTAGATATTATATTATAAATCTGTTATTTTTAATCCTGACAAGGGGAAATAATTTTAACTAACATACAAGTAAGAGATGCTGAGCAGGATACAAAATAGCACAGTTAGACAATCTTTATTGTTGTCAAGCACAATGTAATACAGTCTTCTACTCTTACTCACTGGGGATATTTACTCTTGTGAAAGTCTGAAGCTTTGAAAACTAGCAAACTCTATCAGTGTTCACCCATGTGTATACATCTACAATAAAGTTTTATTTACAATGTGGGTGTACTGAGGGAAGAATGCACAAGATACCAATGAAGTAGAATGGCTGTGGTGATGCAGTGCAAGAAAGGCTATCAAGTACGTTCTCTTCAATTTTAGACAAACTTGAATAAGGGTAAATGTCAGTCTCTTAAGGCACTTCAACTTCAGATAATTGAGCTCCAGAATGGCATCTGTCAATGTACATGAGCAAGGATACTTGTGAAGCAGCATAAGCAACCACTGTATCATTGTGTATTAGTGAAAAGGAGAGGAATTTGAATCCATACATGCAGTTTTCAAAAGCACACTGACCTCTTGGGGTAGAACATTTTAGTTCTTATGTGTCCTAGCCCGTTACTTAAGACTGTATCACCAACACAGCCCTTGAAACATGAGATTCTTTTTAATTAACATCCTCATGAACCTTATCACCAGGTTCAACGTGATTTTTTTTTCCTGATATACTCACTCTTTTGCCTGAGGCTGTCTACAGGAGGCCATGCCCCAACTTTCCCATAAAAACAACTTCCACATTCCACACCCCAATTACTCTGAAGGGCCTGCCCAAGATGCCTATAAAACCCTACTACAGTCTACACCACCTTCTGACTAATATTCAACATGTGTTTTTGATCATTGAATCAGATTTTCAAAAAGTCAAGACAGTTTTCCTCATGCAGTTTGAACAAATATATAAACCCTTGTTATTTATATATATATATAGGGTTCAGAAACAAACAAACAAACAAACAAAACAAAACGAAACCATTTGAGATCAAAGTTGCCGAAACTTGGGCTTGGACTCCAGCAAGCTCACACTTCAGCCTACAGCTCAGTTCAACCACTTATTCTTAGGGTGACATTCAGAAAGTTGGATAATCTTTCGGTCCCAATCTTCTGATTTCTAGTTACCCCCATGGCTATTGTGGAACCTAAGGAACCCACAGGCCAATGGCTTACATATCGAGGTGCAAGTGATTAGGAGATAAGCTTGCCCTTGCCCTTATTAAGTGCTTCTAGGGACCACAGAAAAAAACACACGCAGGTCGAAGTGTTTCTTGGGAGTGGTTTTGGTTACAAGTGACAGAATCTTAAATCTTACATCGATTTAAACATTATGAAAATATATATTGGCTTACTTGACTAAAAATTCCAGATGTGAAACATCAGCCTGACTTGATCCAAAGTTTCAGAATGTGACTCTGGCGGCAGATTCCCACCTTCCATATTCTCTTGGTTCTGCGCTTCTTCATCTTTGGGTTGGCTACTTTAGGTCACGTGACTGTCAGCTGCTCTAAGGCCGCAGTAACTGCATTTATGTACGGTGGGTAGAGGAATAAATTTTTCTCTGTAAAACATCAAACAAGATGGGTTTGGATAGCTATTTGGGGAGACTGCTCAGAAGCGTAGCCTCTTCTCTAAACCCGTTACTATAACGACAACGGTCTGATCCTTGCATTGGGTGACAACCATCAAGGATGACTTCTGGAGGTGAGGAGTGGAGTTAAATTGTCTTAAACCACAAATAGGTGGAAATTTTGCTCTTTTAGGGATGAGAGAAAAGAGAGGAAGCATGATGACAAGCCATTGGCAACCTGATTCTTTCAGTTTCTTGCTACACCACATACATTTTCCTACTCACACACATTTATTTAAAGTTTGTGCCTACTTAAACAAACTGTGTCTCTTCTTCAAAGGGAGGTGTCCCAAGTCTCCTTTGTGTTCCACATCCAGGGAGTCTGAGTGATATGTTCCTCCTTCCTCTGAGATTGCTTCCAGCTGGAGTTCTCCAGACTCTAGTGATTTACGGCTAGACGATATTATCTATTCTTGGGAGGAACACCCCCTCATTATCCAACCTCCCAGTCTTCCCTGTCATAACAGAACTTCTGAATTTTACAGACAGTTTATACCTGAGCCTTCCTCTCAACCATCCCTTGAATAGGGGTAGCCATAAGCTTGAACTTCCAAAAGGCCATGCCAGTAAAAGCCGTGTTTAACTTCCCTCAGACGCCCTCAGCATTATCTTTGTCATCGACTTTTTTTCTCTTTCCAGCTTGGGAATGAGGCACACCATGTGGTATGGCCAATCAGGCAGTCGATCACAGCAACCTGGACAGTGGTTTTGGATATAAGTCCAGGGAAGGTATTAACCATGTTGTTTTAAGTTCCCGCTCCATATCTGCTGATCCAAAAGACATGAGAGTCCCCAAAACTTCCTGGTGTTGTTCAGAGAAACACTTTCACTCTGTACCCCTGAGAGGCCTTGAACTTACACACTCCTCCTGCTTAAGCTTCCTGAGTACTGGAATTGCAGGTATGAGCCACGATGCCTGGCAAAATATCCAGGGGATTCTCACTATGCATAAGTTTGAGAGTCACTCCTGGGGTCTTTGTTGCTTTGTGCATATCCCAACAGTTAGCTGTGATTTTGATGGTCACTATGTTGGGAGGATATTGTTGTAAAAATATATAAATAAAAAAGTATAGTTGTCCTTTACCCCGCTAGGTCCGTGCCTTAGTGCCCCAAGATATCTTGGCAGAAACACATCCCAGCCGCGCACTTTCCTACACTCAAAACTTCACATGAAAGAACACACAACACAATAATCTTTGACCCAATTGATAAGATATAATTGCCCACTTAAATATACAAAGGCCAATACCATCCATCCCTTGAGAACATTAATAACAACCTGTAAATACACAGAGCAGAATCTTAACATCACCTGCCATCTTGTCCTGCCACCGCTTCTCCGCCCCTCTCTCCCTCCTGTCTCTCCTGTCTCTCCTCCTCTTCCTTCAAACTTCTCTCCCACCCATCCTTCCTTCTCCTCCAATGACAGGCCTCCTTCTATCCTGTACCTGCCCCTCACCTGTACTTTACAAATTCAATGGGGAGGAGGTTCTGGTGAAGTCACCTGAGTTCTGAGTCCTTGACTGGGCAGCTGTCCTTGGGGCAATGGAATTAGCATCAAAATACAGATAAGGCAAACCACCACAGGAGGACAGCAGGGGATAAGCATATGCTAACAACCCAAGGTCCTTTAGGACAGGTACCTCACAGGAAGGATTTCTGTGCTTTCTGAAGTTGACAGTGCCCAGGTTGACAGAGCCTGCTCTATTATACTGAGATAAAGAAACAGAGACTGTACCTTCCTGACTACCTGTTGGTCCAACCTGTACTTTACACTGCCCAGCCAGTACCCACCAGCCGCATGTGGTCACTGAGTATGGCACGGCTAGTTTAAATTGAGAGCTGATGTAAGCTGTAAGGTAAACTATCTCAATTATGTTTATGCTGATTGCACATTGAAATGATATTTGGGGGACATAATAAGGTAAGTGAAGCACTAAAATTAATTTTCGCTGTTTATAATAAGGCTACTATAGAATTTTCAATTACAAATGTGACTTGTATCACATTTCTTTGAGATTATGCTTCTCTAGGCAGAAAAGAGGGGGGGCACTACTTCTATTATCTTTGTGGCACTGAATTTCAGGTCTTCTGCTGTGATGGTGAGATCTGTACATTTTCCTATTAAAAACAGATGAATATGGAATAGCAGAGGGCAAGTTCTAGAGAACCTATTTTTGGCACATTCGTCATTTGTATCCAACAGGATCATGATAGTGACATGTCCCTGGCAGTTCAGTGAGCTCCTGGACCAGTGCGTCTGAAAGTTTTCTAATTGTGTTTTCTGGAAGGATTTCTCTTTCTTGTTGTACTTAATTCACCTGACGTGTGTGTGTGTGTGTGTGTGTGTGTGTGTGTGTGTGTGTGTGTGTGTGTGTGTGTATGTGTGCGCCCTTTGTCCTGGATGTCATTTTTTGAGGGTGCAAATTAGGGGCAGGGCTGAAAATTGCCTTAAGGTCCTGAGTTCCTGTCAGTCAGGCTTGGGTTTCTTGGGCTGAACCGAATTCTTTAGAAGTTCAGAAGGCTCTTGTCTATTTTTCTCCCATCACTTCCATGAGCTGGTAATCAAAGCCAGAGTTCTTGTCTAGCCACCACCGAGTCTGGGAATTCCTCTTTCTTAGCAAGAGGCTTCTGAGCTCTGTCCTGCCAAGATAGCCAGGGACAGACCCTTGGCTAGAACTCAGCTATCCATTGGCTGTTTCACAGACGGAGGGCCAGCCAATCTGGGGACTCTGCCCTGTGGGAACACTGGGCACTTTGCGTTGAAGGAGGGGATTGCCTGATTGGTGCAGGCAACCGGCCCAAATGCGGAAGGAAGCAGCTATAGAAGCAGGGGCAGAGGGAGGTGATGCATGATGGTATCAGTGTGATGGCCAGCACTTTCACTGAAGTAGTGGTTCCCTGCTGCCAAAGGACCATGGGGTCAACAGGCACAAGAGCACATTTCTACCCTGAATATGGGTCCATTTTCCAAATATGTCTGGAGGCTGCATAAGACCTGGTTATGTAGCCAGAGTAGGATTTGATAACGACAGCACGGTGACACATCTATGTAAAAAACCCACCCAGGAGCCCTTTCCTTGGATTACATACACAGCGCACTTCTGTACAACACCCTGCCATCTATGTGCCGTGTACTCCATTCTTTGGCTACGTTTTTAGACTCTCTACCTCCCTGGTTCTGTGATGCAGAAAAACATAACACCCCCTCACACGCGGATTCGTACGTAGAATTTCTGGCAAACTAATGAGCCCCCTCTTGCCATTAATCTTAATAGGCTTTGGGGCTAACAAAATCCATTCTCCCAAGCTTGGAATTATTCTTAAGTGGACTCGGGGAAACGGTTTAACCTTTTTTGTCACTCAGGCTGAAGAATTAAAACACATTTCTGGAATTTTTTCTGAGGTTACTAGGAAGCCAGATCGAGGCGTGGTGGCCTTTGTGTATTTTGCTTTGATGTCCGGGGACTCTGGCTTCTCCTCTGCATCTCTGGCTTGTGCGAGCATGTATCAGACATGCGGATATTTCCAGGGAAAAAGAAGTAGCATAGTGACGGACGACCAAAGAATGGCTATGAAGTGATGAGGTCCGAACTGAGAAACACAGCGCAACAGTGACGTGGGGGTGCTTCCTTTGTAATTGTTTGGGCCACTGGGCCACCAGCTCTGTATCAGGTTCTCAGATGGAATCCTAACCGGAAGCAATGCACGGCAGCTGAAATCACCTTCACCACCCAGGTACAGTGACATGTGAGGAGATGTCACTTCGAATTCTCTCAAATGAGAAGGAAAGATGACAGATTCAAAATCTGCAACGATGCGGAAAATGGATACTACTCATGGTGCCACTTAGATTTCACAGAACGGCGTCCAAATGACCAGAGTTACAATAAATACACCAGGTTTCAGGCTCGGTGTAAATATAAGCGACCGTAAATGGATTCCTACTGTCTAGTTTAAGTGGCTGCCAACACGAGGCATTTCTGCTATGTTCGTGTGATCAGGTCCTGATGAACACTTCAGGACCCAAGTTTAGACAACCTCTTTGGAAGATCTGAAGATGGGATATGGTTTTGGGTGGCCTGGCCCTTGAGCGCAGCCGGTGCCATGTTCTGTGTGCCGTATTTTGGAGGTTGGTCAGTGTTAGTGGTTAGAAGTCCTTGCCTTGTCTTTCTTTCCTGTTAGCAGAATGGTATTTACTTCTCAGGCTGAAGATTCTCTATGTATATCATATAAGGAAAAACACTTCTCTAGGGTGGTAAACTATTAACCATTATGGCTAAAACCCGTGATCCCTTTTTTCTACGTCTGAACAAAACTATAAACTCCCCGCTGGCCCACAAACATAACTGGCCTGGCACATCCACACTATACACAACTACTTTCTTCCTTTAACATTGATCCAAGCTACATCTTTGAGGTTCACTGTCCTCTATAATGGGAGCTGGTAGCTCTTTTCCTTTTTTTTTTTTTTTTTTCTTTTTTTTTGTAGCACAACAAATCAATCAACTCAGGACCTCATGCATGCTAGTCAAGCTCTTTACTGCTGAAGTACAATGCCAGACTTTATCTGGTAGGTTTTCCTTAAATTCCAGCTTAGGAAATATGTTAAAATAATTTTTAATGATTATTTATTTCTTTATATCTTAAATTTTGCCCCCCTTTCGTCTCCCCTGGCAGAGTTCCTTACCCCCCTCCTCCTGCCCCTCTGCTTTAGAAAGGGCAGACCCACCCTCCCATCCCCCATATTCTCCCACCCTGGTGCATGAAGTCTCTGTGGGATTAGGGTTATCCTCTCCCACTGAGGCCAGACAAGGCAGCCCTCTGCTACATACGTGCCTGGGGACTTGGACCAGTCTTTGAACTTTGGTTGGTTTCTCAGTCTGGGAGCTCTAGGGGTCCAGGCTGATTGACACTGTTGGTCTTCCTGTGTGGTTGCCATCTCCTTGAGGGCCTTCGATCCTTCCCCTTACTCTCCCATAGGGGTCCCCAACCTCAGTCCAAAGTTCGTCTGTGGGTATCTGCATGTGTCTTAATTAGCTGCTGGGTAAAGCCTCTCAGAGGGCTGCGGCCCCTGTCTGCATGTACAATACAGCATCGTTAATAGTGTGAGAGATTCGTGCCTACCTATGGGATGGGTCTCAACATGGGTCAGTCACTGGTTGGTCGTTCCTGTAGTCCCTGCTCCATCCTTGTTCCTGCATTTCTTTTAGATGGAACTAATTTTGGGCCAAAAGGTTTATAGGTGGATTGGGGTCCACTGGGGATCCTGTTTGGCTCCTGGAGGTATTCTTTTCAGGTTCTATATCCCCACTGTTTGGCATTTCAGCCAAGGTCCTCTGCACTGACTCCTGGGAGCCTCCTCACCCTGGGTCTCTGTAACTTCCTAGAGAAACTCCCCATTCCTGCCCCAACCTCCCCACCCCTGGCAGCTTCATATTTTCATTTATTCTCCTGGCCCTCTGGCCTCTTTCCTCTCTCCCCATACCTAATCATGCCCCCAATTGCCCTTGTCCTCCCTTCTCCCAACCAAGTCCCTCTCTTCCTCAGCCCCTCCCCCACCATGACTATTTGAGCCACCTTCTAAGTGGGATTTCAGCATCCTTACTTGGGCCTTCCTTCTTGTTTTACTTCCTTGGGTTTGTGGGGGGTGTACCATGGGTATCCTATATGTTATGGTTAATATCCACTTATAAGTGAGTACATACCACGCATGTCCTTTTGGTGCTGTTGGGTTACCTCACTCAGGATGATATTCTCAAGTTCCATCCATTTTCCAGCCAAATTCATGATGGCTTTGTTTTTTAATAGCTGATTAGTATTCATTGTATAAATGTACCGAATTTTCTGTACCTATTCTTCAGTTGAGGGACATCTGGGTTGCTTCCAGTTTCTGGTTATTATGAATAAAGTTGCTATGAACATAGTGGAGCACATGTCCTTGAGGTATAGTGAAGCATCTTGGGTATATACCCAGAAGTGTTCTAGTTGGGTCTTCAAGTAGAACTATTTCAAACAGTTTCTTTCTCAGAAACCACCAGATTGATTTCCAGAGTGGTTTTACAAGTTTGCAACCTTATCAACCATGCAAGAGTGTTCCCTTCTGTTCATATCCATGCCAGCATGTGCTGTCCCTTGAGTTTTTGATCTTAGCCATTCTGATTTGTATAAGGTAGAATCTCAGGGTCATTTTGATTTGCATTTCCCTGATGACTAAAGATAGTGAACATTTCTTTAAGTGCTTCTTGGACATTTAAGATTCCTATGTTGAATTCTCTGTTTAGCTCTCTATGCATTTTTATTTAAGTCACTTTTTTGTTTGTTTTGTTTGGAGTCTAACTTCTTGAGTTCTTTATATATTTTGGCTTTTAGCCCCCTGTCAGATGAAGGCTTAGTGAAGATCTTTTCCAAATCCGTAGACTGCCATTTTGTTCTATTGACAGAGTCCTTTACTTTACAGAACCTTTCCAGTTTAGTGAGGTCCCGCTTATCAATTTTTGATCTTAGAGTCTAAGCAATTGGTATTCTGTTCAGGAAAATTTCTTCTGTACCAATGTGTTCAAGGCTGGGTTACCTCACTCAGGACGATATTCTCAAGTTCTATCCATGATCTTCTCTTCTATTAGAATCAATGTGTCTGGTTTTATGTTGAGGACGGTGATCCATTTGGACTTGAGTTTTGTGGAGGGTGATAAATATGGATCTATTTGCAGATTTCAACATGCAGACATTCAGTTACATAAGCACTAATTTTTTAAGATGTTTTCCTTTTTTCATTGTATAGTGTTGACTTCCTTGTCAAAATTCATGTGTCTATAGGTTTATTTCTAGGTCTTTGCTCTTATTCCATTAACCCATATGTCTGTTTCTAGACCTATACAATGCAGGTTTTTTTATATTATTATTGCTCTTTTGTACAGCTTTAGCTCAGGGATAGTGATACTGAAGTTCTTTTACTGTTCAGGATAATTTTCGCCTACCTTGGGTTTTTTATTTTTCAATCTGAAGATGGTCATTGTCACTGTGTTAATCTTACTGATTCAGGAAATGAGATCTTTCCATCTTCTGATATCTTCCTCAATTTCTTTCTTCAGGGACTCGAAGTTCTTGTCATAGAGGTCTTTTACTTGCTTGGTTAGAGTTACACTAAGGTATTTTATGCTATTCACTGCTTCCCTAACTTCTTTCTCAGCCCATTTATTGCTTGTGTAGAAGAGGGCTATGGATTTCTTTGTTAATTTTATATGCAGCCACTTTGCTGGAGGTGTTTATCAGCTGTAGGAGTTTTCTGGTAGAATGTTTGGGGTCATGTATGGATACTATCATATCATCTGTGAAAAGCAATATTTTGACTTCTTTTTTCCCCCTTTTTGTACTTCTTTGATCTTCGTTAACTGTCTTATTGCTCTCGTCAGAACTTCAAGTACTATATTGAAGAGATATGGGGGGGGGAACAGTGGATAGCCTTGTCTTGTCCCCGATTTTAGTGGAAATGGTTTAAATTTTTCTATATTTAATTAGATGTATGGCTTGTCATATATTACCTTTATTGTGTTTATGTATGCCCCTCTAAGACTTTTATTATGAAAGGATGTTGATTTTGTCAAACACTTTTTTGGCATCTAGTGAGACGTTCATGTGGTTCATTCCTTTCAGTTTGTTTATATGGTGGATTACATTGGTAGATTTTCATATATTAAACCACCCCTGCATTCCTTGGATGAAGCCTACTTGATTATGGTGGATGATGCCTTTGATGTGTTCTTCGATTTGTTTTGTGAGTATTTTATTGAATTTCTTTTGCATCAATGTTCATAAAAGAAATTGGACTGAAAATCTCTCCGTTGAGTCTGTGTGTGGTTTAGGTGTCAGGGTGACTGTGGCCTCATAGAATGAGTTTAACAATGTTTCTTTTGTTTCTATTTTGTGGAATGAGTTGGGGAGTATTGACATAGCTCTTCTTTGAAAGTTTGATAGAATTCTATACTAAAACAACTTTCCGGTTGAGAGTATTTTAGTGAATGCTTCTATTTCCTTAGGGGTTATAGGGCTATTCAGATGGTTTACCTGGTCTTGATTTAGCTTTGGTAATTGGTATCTGTCTAGAAAAGCATCCATTTCATTTAAATTTCCCAATTTTGTAGAGTACAAGCTTTTGAAGTAAGACCTAATGGTTCTTTGAATTTCCTCAGTGTCTGTTTGTTTTGTCTCCCTTTTCACTTTTGATTTTGTTAGTTTAGATACTGTCTCACTGTCTGATATTTACTTTGGCTGAGGATTTTGTGTATGGGTTAATTTTCTTAAACAATCGGCTTTTGGTTTTGTTGATTTCTTTTTGCTTTGTTTTGTTTTGTTCTCTTTGTTTCTAATTGATTGATTTCAGCTCCAAGTTTACTTCCTGCCCTCTACTCCTCCTAGTGTTTTTGCTTCTCTTTTTCTAGAGCCTTCAGATGTACTTTTAATTCGTTAGTCTGAGAACTCACCAATTTCTTTATAAGGCCACTTAGATGTATGAACTTTCTCCTTAGAACTGCTTGGTGCCCTCATTTTTATTGAATTCTAGAAAGATTTTAATTTCTTTTCTTTCTTTTTTTTATTTATTCCCTGACCCAGTGATCATTGGGTAGAGAGCTGCTCCATTTCTGTAGGCTTTCTGTTGTTGTTGAAGTCCAGCTTTAGTCTATGGAGATCCGATAAGATACATGGGGTTATTCCAATCTTCTTGTATCTATTGAGGTTTGCTTTATGACCGATTACATGGTTAATTGTGGAGAAGATTCTGTGAGGTGCTGAGAAGAACATATATTCTTTTGTGTTTGGGTAATGTGTTCTATATATGTGTCTGTTAGGTTCATTTGAATCATAACCTCTGTTTTGTTATTTCTCTAATTTCTTCCCATGGTAAGTGTGGAGTTTTAAGGTCTCCCACTAATAATGTGTGGGGTTCAATGTGTGATTTAAGTTTTAGTAATGTTTCTTTTATGAATGTGAGTATCCTTGCATCTGTGGCATAGATGTTCAGAATTGAGATGTCCTCTTGGTGGTGTTTTCCTTTGATGAGAATGAAGTGTCCTTCCACATCTCTTTTGATAATTTCTGGTTGGAAGTCTATCTTATTAGATATTAGAATGGCTACTACAGCTTGTTTCTTGGGTCTACTTGCCTGGAGATCAGTTTTCATCCCTACATACCGAGATAATGACTATCTTTGTTGCTGAGATCTATTCCTTGTATACAGCAGAATGATGAATTCTGTTTATGCATTCGTTCTGTTAGCTGTATCTTTTCACTGGGGACTTGAGACCATTGATGTTGAATTATATTAATGACCAATGATTGTTGCTTCTTGTCATTTCAGTGTTGGTGGTGTTTGAATGTGTGTGTGTGTGTGTGTTTATGTGTGTGTTTCTTTTTTACTGATTTTAATGGTGTGAAATAATTTATTTCTTTTGTTATGTTGACTATAATAAGCCCCACTAGGTTGGAGTTTTCCTTCTAGTAGTCCCTGTAGGGCTGGTTTAGTGGAAAGATATTGTTTGAATTCGGTTTTGTTATGGAATATCTTGGTTTCTCCTTATATGGTGACCGAAAGTTTTACTGGGTATAGTAGTCTGGACTGAGTGGTCTCTTAGGTTCTGTAAGACCTCTGCCCAGGCCCTTCTAGTTTTAACATCTCAGTTGAGAAATTGGGTGTAATTCTGATAGGTCTGCATTTATATATTACTCAGACTTTTTCCTTGTGTTTAAAATCCTTTCTTTGTTCTATATATTTAGTGTTATTAGTATTATGTGATTAGAAGATTTTCTTTTCATATCCAATCTGTTTTGTGTTCTTGAGGTTCTTGTACCTTTATAGTTATCTCTTTCTTTAAGATAGGGATTTTTCTTCTATAATTTTCTCAAAGACATTATCTGGGCCTTTGAGTTGGGAATATTCTTCTTCTGTTCCTATTATTCTTAGGTTTGGTCTTTCTATAGTGTTCTAGATTTCCTGGATGTTTTGTGTCACAGAGTTTTTAGATTTTACATTTTCTTTGGCTAATATATTGATTTCTTGTATTGTATTGTCTATTCCTGAGAATCCTCCATCTCCTGTGTGGTGATGCTTATGTCTGTAGTTCCTGTTCTCTTTCCTAGGTTTTCCATCTTCAAGATTGCTTGTTTGTGTTTTCTTCATTATTTTTATTTCCCTTTCAGGTCTTAGATGGTTTTATTCAAATCCTTGACCTATTTGATTATATTTTCCTGTATTTCTTTATATTTACTTGCTTCCTCTTTTAATGCTTCTCCCTGTTTGAATGTATTTTCCTATATTTCCTTTGGGGATTTATTCACATTCTCTTCAAAGACTTCTGTCATCTTTATAAGATTGGATTTAAGATCCTTTTCTTGTGCTTCAGTTTTATTAGGATATTCGGGGTTTGTTGTAGAAGGATAGCTAGCCTCTGTTGTAGCCAGATTACCCTGAGTCTTGTTGATCGTGTTCTTACGCTGTTGTTTAGATAATGCTGGTTGACTGGATAATCCTGGGGACAGCAGGACTTCTTGGGAAGATGGGGATGAGCAGTCCAGACAATGGAGATCAGGGTACCCCACTTTGCAGGCTATGTCTTGAACAGACCCTACTCTGCAGGTTGTGCCCTAGTCAGACGTAGCCTGGGGTGTGGGCAGATCCAACTAGGATGGGTGATCAGGCAGAATTCCAAGCTGCTTAGTGTTGGGTCTCTGAAGGTTTCTGCAGGGATTGGAAGGAGGGCAGAATCCTCTTGGAATTCCACAAAGCTACTTTACACTGGGACAGCAAAGCCAGAACTAGACAATGGGGCTCCAGGATCGTGTGTGCCAGTTACTTCTGCTGGCTGGCTCAGACCTTAATGTTTAAAGCAATTTGAAATAGAAATATCAAAAGGATTCTACCTCTTTTTCAAGAAGGGTCTGGCAGACTGGGTCATCTGTCATCTAAGGTGGTGTTTCATTGAGCCCACTGTGATTAAATGGGGAAACTAGTCTGAGAAAAGTTAAGTATTAACCAAGGTTAAGAGTCTAGAAAGGCTGAGGAAAGAGATCTTTTATGCAAACTAAAAGCCAGTATCTTTAAAATATAGTAGAGATGCCTCCAGTCTCCAGAATTATAGCAAGTAACTTAGCATGAGTAATTTACAGAAGGCAGTCTTCCAGAGCAGACAATTCTGTACCTCTATTGTGACATTTATTTATAACTTTCTCTTTCTCTGAAACCTCTTGCTGCAGGACTTCCTGTTCTTTTTCTCATAGATTTGAGAGGTGCCTGTAGGCTGGGGACAACATGCAGAGGAAGTGCAAGTCCCTTCCTGAGACTCTCATCTGGACCAGGTTGCCTATGACTGGTGTCTGAGGTAAGGGCTCATGAACCTGGTGCCTTCTGCTCCTGGCTCTGTGTTTGATGCTGTAGAATTGTGAAAGAAAATGGCTCTAGGTTCACTGTGGTTAGTCCTGTTGGGAGGTGTGGCTTTGTCAGAGTAGGTGTATAGTCTCGTTTGAGGAAGTATGTCACCGAGATGGGCTTTGTAGTTTTAGAAGCCCAAGTCAGGCCCACTGTTGTCCTTCCTACTGCCTGCTAATCCAGATGTAGAACTCTCAGCTCCTCCCTAGCACCATGTCTGCCTATATGGTCCATCTTTCCCACCATGACTTATCCTCTGAACCTGTAAGCAAGCTCCAATTAAATGGTTTCCTTTTTAAGAGTTGATGTCATCATGGTGTCTCTTCATAACAATAAAAATCTAACTCAAGCAGTTGCCATTTAAAACTGGTCCACTTGCTTCTAACTTTGTGAACACCATCTTTTAAAGATAATATCCCCTGTTAATGGAGAAGCTAAAACACTCATTACTTCTCTCTCAGCATACATCTATATTCCCCCAATCTCTTATCTATGCTCCTGAAGATGATCTTTGTAGATTAAAAATCTTACTGTTTTTCTTCCTTAAATCCTAAATAGTTTCATTTGTTCCTTGGATAAAGTCTCAAATTCCTGTAGTTGGCCCATATGCCCTGACTGATGGAGTCTTTCCTTCCTCCTCCATCCTTCTTTGACTCTTCAGACTGAAACTTTTGCAAAGGATGGGACTGGGAAGATTTTGCTCACTGATGGAGCCACTGTTGAAAGGCGTTGTGGTGGTTTGGATGAGAGCAGGCCCTATAGGCTCATATGTTTGCAAGCTTGGTTCTCAGTTGCTGAACTATTTGGGAAGGATTAGGAGGTATGGCCTTGTTGGAGGAGGTGCGTCATTGGGACTAGACTTTCAGGTTTCACACAGGCCAGGACCAGTTTGCCTCTGCTTCTTATTGGCATATCAGGATGTAAAGCAATCAGCGACTGTTTCACCACCATGCCTGACTGCATGCAGCCACACTCTCCACCATGATGATAATTGGCTAACTTTCTGAAGCCTTAAGCAAGCCTCCTATTACATGTTTTCTACCACAGGTCGCTTTGGTCATTGTTTTTCTTCACTGCAACAGAACAGTAATTATAATGGGCATCTATACAGAATAATAACTGATTATTTACTGAATTAGTGAATGAAATTATCAAATCAATTGGAAGACTAGCTCCAAGTTTTTGTTGTATTATTTGAAAACAGCTAAAACCTACAGAGTCGAGAATCTTAATTGATTGTGGATGAATACAGGTGGAAGGAGTGGGTTTATTCGATCATCGACCAATATATTAAACAAAAATCAAACTAAGAGGAAGTTATAGATTTTAGATAAATACCCAATAGGCCATATTTTTCCTCTGAAATGGGAGGTGGGATAGTTGTCAAAACATTGCTCATTTCTGGATGTTCTCTGACAGGATGGCCATCTAGGCTTTCAAGTGTACATCTTCATGTTTATGTGGTAGTGTGTTGGTCACTGGGCAGCTTTCTGTGAATTAGGTTGTCTCTGGTCCTATACACACACCATTGCAGAAAGAAGAGAGATGAAGAACTTCATTTAGTTGGATGAACGGCCTTCTTCAGAGAAGCTAGGGCAAGTGTCATGAATACCTGGCTAGTTACTATCTCCAGGAAAAAGAAGGGATAGATAGATAGTTATACATATGCTTATATGCATACAGATATATGTATACATATACATCATTTACATATATATGCCCAAACAAGGCTTCATTACTGGAAACAATATAATAAGCTGATTTTCAACTTTCCTGCTTCAGAGTCTAATGGGTGGAGGTATTTTGAGAAAGTACCCTTTCCAGCACTTCGAAAGTTAAGTACATGTTTTACACGTTTAACTTTGTCAGATAAAAGTGTCAAGTAACCAACACAAATACATTTAGACAGGTACATATACTTTATACTATTAATAACAGCATGTGTGAGTGTTGCTTGATTTCAATTAATGATAATCTGATTATTATTATGTTTTGCATATACATCACTCAAATAGATATAGCTCCTTGTATTTGACCATCCATAGATGTGCAATTTAGATTATAAGCAGATTGATAACTATTTATCCTACCTACAATGTGTGCATGTAAAGAGGCTCATGCGCTTTCAATTAGAAGGATTAATTTCTTTCTCTTTCTGCCTTCTGATAACATGCAGAAGCAAGGGAACATGCACCGGACTTTGCTAATTGCTTTCCCAACATCTTTTCTCTTTCCTTTTAGATGTAGTAACTTGGTATTTAGGTGCACAGAGTGACTCTAAGATGTGCTTCTTTTGTGTGGCCAGGTAATCACTCTCTTGCTAGTGCGATATAAAAGTGTGGCTTGAGTCTTTTATTAGTCTCCTTAAAGGTGGGATTTTTTTTATCACTCCTTCTCCTTTTCTATGCCTATTGCCTGGAACTAACATGTTATGGCTGGACTTCTAGCAGACATTTTAGACCAGGATGACAGAAAAAAGGGCTCAGAAGTCTGTGTCCTAAATGTAGGTCAGCTGTGGTTGACATATTCCCAGTATTCTTTCCATGAGAGAATTGACCGTGTTTAAGCCACTGTGTCTGTGTCATCTGTAGTCAAATCAAATGCTAACAGTTATTCAGTAGATGAGGACAGAATGCATAGATTAAGTTCTGGTTTTGGTACTCACGTAGTATATTCTCTCAGTCCCAAGCAACATACCAGTCCTTTATGAAGTAGACACACGCTCCTCAGAAGGTGGTCAAAGCAGCAAATGGCAGAATTTGATTGGATTCTGTGCAAGGTTCCATAGAGGTGTGGGTTTTCTGTTCCACTTAGATGTTCTGTTTTGTCATCATCACGGTCACAAACAAAAAGGGAATATGTACTTCTTATACTCTGTGACTCCAGGTGTGACATGTGCTTTTGTTAAAAATTTCTCCTATTACGCAGTTTTGGAAGGGCTAGTTGACTAATGGTGTGTTAGATCTGGTTTATACCAGCTTGCTGGAGTCACGTTTGTGTGTGTCTTCCCACCTCTATGCTCAGGAATGGAATTTCTGTATTTTGAAATGGACATTAGCTTTGGCGAAACAATTTACACCACAGAAATGTTTAAAAATTGAAAATTCTTCATCTCAATTTTGTCTAGAGGTGTTGCCTACTAACTGACCACTGGTTAAAATATCTTCTCTTTCTCCACTGAACCATTTAGGAAGAGTCCAGGAAACAGTTATGTAGTTCAGATGTTTATGAGACTGGAAGGCCTTTCCTTTGCATTGTATGGTTTGAAACATTACAACAGCTTGTGAAATTTGTAGGGCAAATCTTATTATCCTTCTTATATAAGGGTGGTCCACAACTTAGAGGAAAGCATAGTGAATGAAAAGTGAAATGGGTACTGAATGACATAACTGGGGCTTCTTACTCCTACAAATGCCACTGGGATTCACAGAGTTTCCCTGAGCATGTAGGAAGAGGGAAGATTCAGTAAATACAGTTCCAAAGGAAAATGCAAGTCAAGGAAGATCATGGGCTTTTGATTTTCTGTAAGTTGTTTCTGAAGTGGGTCTACTTAGAAAGATCTCATTGGACAAATCAGTGTATGCTTAGAAAACAATGCAGTCTCTTCCTTTGGGTGCTGGTGCGAAGTCATCTGCATAGCTGTGGTGGGAGCCAGAGTGCTACTGTACAAGGCCAAGAGTCTGGAATGAATGCCTAATGCGTGGACTGGCTTTCTCCTGTTCCTGCAAATCACTTTACCTTCCCCCAGGCCAGCCATTCTTATGTAAAAGAGGATCCTAATGGCTGCTGTGAGGATCAAAGGAGATTACTATTCAAAGCAGGGAGCATAGTGTTCATTGCCTGATGAATACTCAGGCAGGTTATGCATCCCCTGCTTTTACATTTCAAGTTACTGCTTAGCATAAAATTTATTCCAAGCTATGATTCATACCTATATTTTTCTCAAAATAATCCAAAATATTTTAACTCCAAAAATATGTGTGTGTGTGTGTGTGTGTGTGTGTGTGTGTGTGTGTGTGTGTGTGTGTCTAAAATATATATGTTCCAAGTGTTCTGAAGATATACTGGTGTCCTAGTCAGGACAAACATTTAAGATTTAGGGGAGACATAGGTCTGAGAAGAGTTTTTTGAGAAAAGAGCAGCAGTTTTTAATTCTATTCTGTTTGTAGTACATTCCATGCTGCTTTTCAGACCAAAACTAAATCTGGCAGCAACAAGCAATCATAGAGTTTTCATGTAATTCAATAATTTATCACAAAGAATATTCATTTATAAACAATGACTTGTTTTGGAATGATAGCAGCTGTCAGTTTGGAGGCCTTGTTTCTCCCCAGTGGGACAGAAGTCTGGCTTCCCACTCTGTTAAATCATGCAGGGTCGCTGGGTTGGGAATCTGAGACTGAATGCACTTTACAATGTGTTTAAGTTTTGGTATGCACATTATTTCATTTTTACTTTGTGGTCATGAAATCCAATGTTGCCAGATGCCTGAAGTGCCTCTGTATATGGACAGGAAATAATCTAATTCATAGTCCTAATTGCACCTGAAAACACTTGGACCAGAAGTTCAGACATTACCCTGTACCATGACAGACACACAAATGTCCTGGTACTCCTCTGTGTCATCACTTAGATTTGCTTCACCGAGAAAGAATCCTGGATCGCTTGCTTCTTGGAAAATCTATTGCCAGAATGATTTGTACGTCTGACTGTTGTGATTGTTTCTCTCCAGTGTCTTGGGAAATTCAGTGTTTTGCCTTCCAATGAAGATCAGACAGCTTGCTGGGAACAGAGTACTCGCCGTCTTACAAAACTATGAAACTACATGATACCTTGCATTTCTTCACAATGTCCATTCCACCAAAGGCCACTGACTTCTCTTGGAGCACTTCAAGCTTTCATGAGAGCTTGGGAAACTTTTGAGTAAATAAAAAGGAGAACTTGCCTAAGCGTCAAGGCCTTCCTCTTCTACAGCCATTTTTTATTGCCCATGGCAGCTGGCAGCATTTCCATTGTAAATTAGTTTTTGAAAGTTTTATCAAGTTGACCTCTCTGTAGTCACTCGCTATCTATGCCAATGATTTTATCTGTGTTATGGTATATTAGTGGTTGACTGAAGGTTGAATTTATCCTGCTCCTCTTCCCCAGTCCTACCAGAGCTTGTGGATATGGCCTAAGTTAGAAATATGATCTTTGAATATGTAATTGAACTAAAATGAAGTCATTATGATGAGCCCTGATCCAATGTGATTGATGTCTTCATAAAAAGAGGAAAATTTCAACATAGATATAAAAGAAACGGCTCATGTGATATTACAGCACATAATACAGCTACAGCAGTAATACAGCTACAAGACATGCCATTGTTTGGTACCCACTGTGAACATCTAGGAAGATGTAAGGTAGGACATCTCTACAGGTTTCCCGGACATTTCTTACCACTGATTATTATTTGATTTTAAACATAGTATTCAGAAAAGTAAAATAGTTCACACCTATTGCTTTAAGATACCACACTTCTGGTACCAAATATTAGTTTTCTAGAGCAACTACAAAGTACCATAAGATAGATGACAAAAACTTTTCCAGCATCCCTTTGATCTCTAGGATTAGAAAAGTTTGTTTTGTCATTTCCTTGAGTTATGCTCTTCTACACATGGAATGTATCTCCCTGTGTCTACTCCTCTCCCCTTAGCAGCTGTGGTGGTTTGAATATGCTTGGCCCATGGGAAAGGGCACTATTAGAAGGTGTGGCCTAGTTGGAGAAAGTGCACACTATGGAATTAGCTTCGAGGACCTGTACTCAAACTCTAGCTAGTGTGGAGACAGTCTCTTCCTGGCTGCTGTTGAATCGAGATGTAGAACTCTCAGCTCATTCAGCACCATGTCTGCTTGAACGCTGCCATGATGATAATGGGCTGAACCTTTGAAACTGTAAGCCAGCCCTAATTAAATGTTTGCTTTTATAAGAGTTGCCTTGGTCATGGTGTCTCTTTGCAGCAATGGAAACCCTAAGACACCACCATACAATGTCCTTCCCAACTCTTCATTGTTGGAACATTGAGTTTGATATCACAACTAAGGTGATGCACCTAGGCTTCGGACTGCTTGTCCTTACCAAGGTTCCTTTGCTTTGTGTCTGCTTTCATGATACATTGATCCTTTACTCATTAAAACCAATGGTTCAATTAGATACATTCCCAGTGGTCCCTTCTAAGGGTTATGCTTTTCCATAATTCAGGCATCTTTTCTGGAATTTTCTTAAGAACACAAATTCTTTCTAACACCATCCTGGGCCTGATGGTATCAGGAGACTCTCTGACAATTTTTACAGGACACCAAAGTGGTAAAAGATTTTCATTCTACCTCACAATTGAGACTCTAAGTTAGGGAGGAAAGAACCATTTTCTCCAGTTCTTTTTTCTTAAGTAGTGATGCTTTAACCTCTGCCATTTTTGACCAAGGAGATTTTTAATCTCAGGAGAAGGGCTTTGTCTTGCGGTTGAGAGGTTATATATGTTGTTTAGTAAGCAAATCATCTTAAGAGTTTGCCTTTTGTAAACATAAAGACTACACTGGTGATGTACGCCCTCGCTCCAGGGAGCATTACACAAGTTGGAAAAATGTGACAATATTAAGTCAGTTCATCACAACCATTCCTTTCCTCTAAGTTGGAGGGAATGAGCCACCATCATTTGGTCTGCCTGTGTGTAATGAATGGTCCGTGAGAACCTCATGGCACAAAAAGACATGTGGTAAGTTTCCACTCCTGTTTCTCCTTAAATATAAACTTCCAGCTGTTTTTCTCCCTTCCTGAAATTTTGACTTAATTTAAAATTGTTATATTGAAGTAAGCCATCGAAGGCACTTTAGAATGGGGATAAGAGAGTGGGTGGCAGAGAGATGGGGGAGGGAGAAGGAAGCAGTACACATGAGAGAATATGAACCTAGAATCCGGAAGAACATGGAACATTTGAAACTTGATAATCTGCTCTTGGTGTTAGAAGACCTCACCATTAATAACAGTCACACACCATTTATTTATGGCTAAAGGCTTATATATCTCTTAGACAGGCATAGCATACACATGTGCATGTGCACATAACACACACACACACACACACACACACACACACACACACGTCAGAACATAGCACTCAGGGCTAGCTGAGCTCTCTGTGTGTATAAAGCTCCATGTGTGGAGACAACATTAGGTTGACACGGCTAGGTTGACACCATCGGAAGACTAATTTTAAGTAACTGCTCAATGTATTTCTTCAGGGTTCCCAGGAAGGCTGGGTGTTGGAATGATTACATAAGAGGGATTGTATTACTTCTGGACTGAGACGGTTAAAAGGGAGCAGGGAAGAAGAGATGAACTGGTGTTTTCTCAGTCATCATACTTGCTACTCTCATACATGCTCATGGCTGTCTTCTAGGCACTTAGAATGTCTTGCTTTATTTAGTACTCACAACAACCTTCTGAGATATGTTTTATTCTTTGTTCTGTTTTCTAGAGGAAAACTTAATCTCGAGCTTAGAACATTGCCTGGCCACAGCTTGTCTTTAACAAATGTGCTAACTACATGATGGAAAGTTAAAAAAAAATAGATAATCAAAATCACATAATGATTGCCTGAGGACACATTTACCTTCACTCTGTGTGGTATTTTCAATTATGCAACTTCATGTTCTTTGACCAGAACTTTGAATAGAAATAGCAGAATTGGAACTGGCTTGCCCAAGTTTAGATTCAAGAATTTATGTGTAATAGCACTGAAATACTGGTTTTTGGCAGAATAAAGGAAGGAGAGCTGAAGTTGACTGAGGTAAAAGATTAGGGCCACCAGAGTAGGGACATGAAGGCTCCTTGGGCAGCTTGTGGACCAACCTTAAGTTCGAATGAAAGCCCTTGAGTATGGATGAGGTAACGAATGAAGGAAAAGGCAGCTTTACTGGGTATGAGCATAAGGAATGGGTTAGCTGAGTAAGGGCAACCCAGGACCTGCCAATGTCAAGGGATCAGTGATAATAATCTTGGATCCTTTCTTCTTTTGCTTGGAGGTAATTGCTATGACTACATGTTAATGGACAGTTCTTCAACCTCAGATCCTATTTTAGACCCACAGGGACTCCTAGGGTAATAGAAGTATGATTCCAAATAGGTAATGTATACTGGCCCATCTGAAGATGACCACTTTTGAGAATGGAAACAGTTTATGCAACCATAGGCGTACACGGCCCTCCAAAAAGCAGCTGCTATTGGAGCCAGGGGAAAACTTCTCGTGAGCAGGAAAATGGGAGCCATGTGCGTGTGCACCCTGCCCAGTTGCCTTCCTCATCTGAGGCATGGCTTGCCCTTTGAAATACTAGGAGCAAGGAGTTTGCACGCGGGCCCTAAGTGCTGTGTGACATGGAAATGTGGAGTTGGCCACTTTGCCAGGAAGCAACTTATACTTCAGACCTGCTTGTTACTTTCTTGTTTATCCACTGCCAGGTAGGAAATGATTGGGGCTAGAGAGCAACACCACCTTTTCAGTCTGATCCCTATAGTTGATGAAGCTTCCTAGACCCGTTATGATCCAAGAGCCTGTGGAAAGGAATATCATAATTAATTTGTTTATTACCCTCTTACTACATCAGAGTAAAGGAAGCCAACCTGGTCTTGGTACTAGACATTGGTGATTGCCTACTTACTAGACATTTTTTTCCATTTCCCCCACTCAGTTTTGTTCATATTACTTAGGGGCAGTTGCCCTGTTTTCATCTTCAGATATGAGACTCCATTAATTAAACATCACCCTGGGAAGCTAGTACATTTGTCAGTGAGTGCTTTAGGCATGAGCAGCTGACCTAATGCTGGTCTAGGAAAGGCTTGTTAGAGACCCCAGGACCAATTCCTTCTTGCCTTTAGGCAAGTCCTAGACATTTTTGGACCATTTGAGTTCAATTTCTTGAAAGCTTCTGGACTAAGGGACCATGTCATAGAGAGAGAGGCAAGGCTGAAGACAAAGTTAGATAGGTAGGTAGGTGGGTGGGTGGGTGGGTGGATGAATGGATGAATGGATAAATAGATGATAGAGAGACAGACAGATGATAAATAGAAGGAAGTAGCAACTCGTTTACAAGGTAAATGATTATGAGAGGGAAAACTTGAAAGAATGAGACAAGACAGACTTTGCCTGAAGTCACTATTTTATCAGAGGATTCTTGCAGTTCGTGCTATACTACATTTTCTTTATCAGTCGTTGTACAAATGACTGCTATCAACATTTCTTTTGTCCAACAGAACGTGGTCAAAGATTTGCCTAAATCTATGTGTGTTCTCTGTTTTAAGGTCAGAGGATAGTTAAGAGTGTAGGTAAAGCATGCAAGCTAACAAACAAACAAACAAACAAACAAACAAAAGAGTCCATGAGTTCCATTTTCTCATCTGAATGAACAAGATACCTTAACTTTAAATGGAAGACTTAAGTAGCCGCACACAAACTGGGACTTTTAAAAAAGGCACAGGAGGACTGGAGAGATAGCTCAGGAGCTAAAAGCAGCAGATGCGCTTCCAGAGGTCCTGAACTCAATTCCCAGCAACCACAGGGAACCTCACAGCCATGGATAATGGGATCCAATATCCTCTTCTGGTCTGTAGGTAGTCCTGCAGACAAAGTCTACATACACAATAGATACATACATAGACAACAGACAGACAGATAGACAGACAGATTTTTTTTTAAAAAAAAGTCACAGTTTGGGGTTGTCCTTATCTCTTCAGCAGTAGGTAGTTTTATTATATGTAGTGTGAACAAGTGAGCTCTCAGGTAGCCACATTGATTGCCTCAGCTGATCTCTTGGTCCAGGGCCTGTTGTTGAGAGAAACTGACTGAAAGCTGAAGCATGAACAGAGTTGAAGACCTCCTTCCAAGCTGTGGTCTAGTTTAGGACCAGGCACATAGGATGACCACAACATAGAAAACATGACATGTCTCAGGCCATAGCTTTGCTTCATGTTATAAGGAAAGTGCTGGAGAGCTGGATTGTTTTTTTCTAGACCTTATCTCAGACATGGTCCATAAACATACACACACACACACACACACACACACACACACATACACACGCATACACACGCACACATGCACACACATGCACGCACATATGCACACATGCATGCACCCACACACACACACACACACACACACACACACACGCACACACACACTCACAAGGCACAAAGCAAGGGGAGAGAGGAGAAAGACTATTACATTTATGTCATTTCTACTTTCTAAGTATGTCTTACTAGAAGTTTGTGTTTATAGAAAGTACACTTTAGCTACTAGAACTTCTTAGTATCAGTTCTTTTTGTTTGAATGTGTTTTGTACATTAAGACCTGAAACAAAGAATGAAGTAATAGAAAGAGGAACAGGGAGATACAATCTTGTGTGTTAAAAAGTGACCCAGAGAGCCACAAGCTAGCCTTGGTATGTTGTGAGCACAGGAGCCTCTAGCTCTATTCTGCTGCTGCCGATGGGCTATCAGAACGCCCACACATTCCCCAGAGGGCGCATACCAGGATCCTCTCCAGGATGCTAGGTGTCCTCAAAGGCACTGGAACCACTGGACTCCAACTCAATAGGGCAAACAGAATGTAGTCATTTAGTGTGGCATTATTATACAGCTCACTCTGAAGTTACTTCTATACTGAGCTAATTGTGCTGGAAATCAAACTTTTATTTGAATCATTGGCAGGCGGAGATTGCTCAACAGGTAAAGCACTGTGCTGTGCAAGTGTGAATTCTAAAGTTTGGAACCTAGAATTCATGTATAAGAAAAATGGTATGGCAATCCACCTGCGATCCTAGAGCCCAGGAAACAGAGACAGCAGATTCCCCAGAGGAATATGGCTAGCTAGACTGCCCTGAACAGCAAGCCATGGTTGGAGCATACGTCCTGCCTTAATGTACCAGGTGAAGAGTCATTGAGAAAGACACCTGATATTATTCTCTAGCCTCTATAAGCACACACACTTATACACATTTGCCTACAGACATGCATATCTACATTCCTATTTACTATATACATATATGAGAAAGAGAAATCATTCACAAACTTATACACACCATTATTAACAGTAAATCACTTTGCAGCATCTCTCACAGCCCTCAACTTAGTGCTGTTTGTGAAGTCAGTAGACATTCCCATTTCACTGTGAGAAGTCTTCTCCTCGGTAGAGGTCAGCCTAACTGTTCTATATCATCCTACAGGTGGGGTTCCATTATGGTTATATGTGGCTCAGGACTTAGAGCAAAATTATGGAAAAATGAGTTAATATAAAGTGGGGGGTAATTCAGCACAGAATTAGACGCAATTCAATGGACTAAATGTTGTGAATATAGCAGACCTGTGGAATAACTAGGATTTTTTTTTCTTTTTCTTCTTTTCAGAGCTGGGGACCGAACCCAGGGCCTTGCGTTTGCTAGGCAAGCGCTCTACCACTGAGCTAAATCCCCAACCCCAATAACTAGGATTTTAATGAGCTTTTGTACTATTTTAAGTTTTTAGAGAAAATTTCTCACTACGGAGCTCAGAATGGCCATGAACTTACAGCAATTCTCCTACCACAGCCTTTCAGCTGCAGAGATTAGCAAGCACACATCAGCCTGGCCAGCAATGGACTCCTTAAACAAAGAGAATAACTTTAGAGTTGATATGGTTCAGGCAGAGCTAGGCAACATATGTCTTTTGAGCTGCAAGCTGAGTGGAGTGTTCACTACTTTTCTCTGGGCTGAAGGGGGAGCCTTTAATGGCCTAGGTAAGTTTGGTGGATTCGAGTTTGGGGAAGACTCCGTGGGGACTGGCATTATGCCAATGTCCACACCGTGGCTCTAACGAGTACAATAGATTCCCTCACTGTTCAAGCATCAAGTAGACCTGGACCCCTGGCCACCTGTAGCTGTCCCACCCCCATCATTGCGGACAAAGCCTCATGGGGAACAGTAGGAAACTTTCAGACCCCGAGTTCCTCCCCATGTATGTGAGAGATCCTTCCTAATTTCCTTCTCTTGGCAGATTAAAGCCAGCACAGTGGAAGTCTTAGAAGGATTTACTCAGTTCAACACTCTCAGGTCAGCTGGTTGGCTCAGCAACAGAAATGGGAAGCCTCCATGAAGCCTAATTAATGCCACAGGACACATTTATTACAAAGAAATGACGCATATACCTGCATATATGTACACACATACAATCACACATGCTTTCTCTTAAACACCATCACAACAATAACATATGCAAATCTGTACTGTAAATAATGAAAGACACTATTAAAAGTCTACTGTTTGAGTCTGAACTTTTTTTTCTCTGCAAACCCTGCACCACAGAAGGAAGGATGCATCATGTCTAGGCACTATTTAATATTCAGGGAACAAAGGTTCACCGTGGCACACCAATGTAGAGTTCATGGGACATGTCAACTCTGACCAAAAGAAAATTGAGGAGTTAAGTGTAATGAATCAGAAACAGATGAATGATATTTTGTTAAAACGCACATGGATTTTAAAATTAAGAGAGCAAAGGGGGTTGTGAAGAAAACATTACTATAAATGCCTCAGGCTCTGCTGGATTGTATGCGATTGTTCATTGAGCACAGAGTAAAGTAAGAGTCAGGATCTTATCATTAATGGATAATATACAGTCCATAATTACACACAAGGCACTAGCAGAAATAATCCTAATAAGTTACTCTATTTGTGGCAAGAATTAAACATTACGTCAAAGAATGGTGGAATGTCTATCCCACAAGTGGATTTTATCTGGGGATCTGAAGAGGCTGAGGTCCTCTCTACAACTTGCTCCTATCTCAAGACCCACACAGACCACTAAGAAGAGATTCTTCAGTGTTCTGTTTCTCCCCTTTCCTTTTGACACACCTCCTTTGCTAATTGAAAACTGACAATAAAAATACCCCGACCACAAATATCTACAAGAAAACAGAGATATTTGGACATATTGAAATGCTTTGGGTTTTATGAGCTCTAATAAGGTTAATCAAGGATCTGGAAAGAATTTTTGTTTCATAGTGGACTCAACAAAATAATAAGCTGAGACCTGCAATGACTGGCCAGGGTGTGTATATATGTTTGTGTGTTTGTGTGTGTGTGTGTGTAAGATATGTATGTAGTATGTGTGGTGTATTTGTGTGTGTGTGTGATATGTATGTAGTATGTGTAGTGTGTTTGCGTGTGTGGTATATGTGTGTTGTGTATCTATACAGTCTGTGGTATGTATATGTGTGTGTAGTATATTGTTGCATGTGTGTGTAGTATGTGGTGTGTGTGGGTGTGTTCGTGTAGTGTATGTGTGTGGTATGTGTGTATATGGGAATATAAATGCATGTACATGTGTGTGTTTATGTGTATGTGTATGTGAGATGGGATGATCTGGAAGCTAGGATCTAATAACTTGCTGGTCAGTTTTTATGATCTGAGCTTCTACTGCTTCCCACATTGATGCAAGCCCTGGGGAATGTGGGCACATTCTGTTGCTTGGCCATCAGGCGACTGTCCATCTCCTGCTGCTGTCTTCTCAAAGCTGTGACTGCCCAGTGAGCGAGTTTTCTGAGACATTGACTCTATGCTGGAGGAATGTTCCCCCACCACCTTCTTTATTAATGTTATACAAGCTTCATAATATCGGAAAGAAAAGTCAACTTAAGAGTGTCTCCAACTAGATGCCAAGTTCCTTATGGTCCCCTAGGGAATAAGGGAAGCCACTCCAACTGATGGGTTCAGGACCCCAGAGACCTCCTTCCTGCTGACTAAGCTGTTCTGGGGTGCCCAGCAAAGTGGAGCTACTGTGAAGTCTTCCCAGAAGTTAGGATGAGAGCTTGGTTTGGGGCATTTGTTTACTCCTTTCCTAAAGTTTCTTGCTTTCCCTCCAAATCTCTTCCCTGATGTTTTTTCATGATGCCTTATTGATTACCTCAGTGAAAATGTCACAACTTTATGCCTTTTCTCAGTTCACTGACCTCCTTCCTCCCTTCCCCCTGCGTGTATTCATATCTGTGTGCTCACACTTCTAACGGTTGACAGGTTCCCATAAAACACCATCCTGTACGACTGTAAGAGTGGAAACTATGGGAGCTTGAGGCATCACCATGCCACTGTCTTCTAGGTGTTTTCATGTGGGAGTAATCATCATGTCCCTGCTAGTGTGCCTACATGTGAATAGGCTCCTTAGGTCCATTAGCGATGATGTCCAAAGTCCACAGGTACCTCCAGTGGTGGGAACATCAGAAACCATACTGAGGCCCCAGGCTGATTTTCCAGGACCGTCATTAGGTAGGGAAAGGCTGTGGAGTACTAGGAGGAATAGCTTGTTCTGGGTTGGTCCAATTACACAATCTCTAGAGCCACTGGATACCAATAGGATTTTTGCAAGGAGGAAACAAAACGAACTACAGCAATCCAACATAGTGCTCGGCATCCCACAAACCCAAGTTCCTTTCCATTCTTTCAGTCTCTCATTTACTACTATAATCTATGAACTATCTTAAAGCCCACCCTTGTCAGGCTATGGCATTGTACTACAAACATTGACTGTTCCATGTAAAATTTGCTTTGTTATTGGAGTTATAAGCCTGAGCCCCTCCACTTCTCCAGAAGCCCCCAACTTACCTGAGTCATCTCTTTCCAGCCATGCTGTTTAATTGATAATGCTTGGGGTCTCCTCACACAAGCATGAAGCTCCATACTGAGTCCTCGTACAGAAGCCATAGCTTTTGCTGTCCATCCGTGCCAGAGGAAAGGAAGATTTAAGGGTATGATTCTCTCCCTGGGGCCTCTGGTTTTGTCCTCTGAGTTGTGGGTCTCCCTTCCCCTGGGCAAGGAGTGCTCCAAGTTTCCTATCCTAAGAGATAGAGCCTGGGATTGCATCCACCCCAATCCTTCTTCCTTTAGAACCAGGAATGTGGGCTCACAGCTGGTCCCCTGGCATCTGAAGGTCCTGAATGGATTTGCTGCTGCAATCATAAATATCAAGTATTTCAGCAGGAAAATATATTACCTTCAACTGGTAGGCAAAACAGTCTTGATAAATTGTCATCTTAGCCAATAGTGTTTAAAACCAAATCAGTAAAGAGAATAACAATGATGGAGTTAAACGAAGTAAACTAAAGAAAATGATCTAATAGTCTGAGAGGAGAGGGACAGGATGCAGAGAAAAGTGAGAGAGAGGGGTGGGAGGGAACGGGAAGAGGAGAGGAGGGGAGGAGAGGGAGGAAGAGGGAGAGGGGTATAGAGGGAAAGTGAGAGGGAGCAAGAGAAAGACAGAGACAGAAAGAGAGACAGAGACGAAGAAACAGAACAGGGAGACAGAGACAAAGGGACAGAAAGACGGGACACAGAGGAAAGACACAGAGTCGTTGGATTCATTATTACGTTAGAATTCTTAGAGTATTCTTGGCAGAAAGTCAAAAATCTCCATTTACAGAGATGTTTAGAAAATATGCTTTCAAAACAGAAACTACTGAGTACTTGATTGAACGACATAAACACGACTAAATTCCTTCAGTATAGTGATGAATCTGGAAGGGCCACCTTTCTGTAGAGCAATGTGTGGAAGGATTTCTGGGTGAGGGGGAACCTACTTTCTCTTGGGAAGGTGACCTTGTGTCTTCATACTTGTGCTATCTAATCTAACTAAAACTCACTCATTCCAACTGAATTAGAAAAGAAACTGAGTATCGAGTTTGAAGTTCTGGAACCACGATTCTAACCAGAGACAACAAAACACACCAGATTGGGAAGTTACAAGGTTCTAAGCTCTCTGTGAAATGTTTTACATTATTTAAAAATGAAATAACTCTCCCAGAGTCATATACGTGGCAAATGGTGCAGCCAGGACTCAACCCCAAGGCTATGCCTGAGTCAATACTTTTTAAAAAAATTTTCTTATATGTTACATTCAGACCACAGTTTCCCCTCCCTACTCTCCTCCCAGTCTCTCTCCCCTCTCCCACATCCACTGCTCATCCATTTCTTTACAGAAAAGGACAGGCTGCCCATGGATATGAACCAAACCACATCAAGTTGCAGTAAGAGTAGGCACTACTCCTTGAATTCAGGCTGGACGAGACAACACAGTAAAAGGAAAAGGGTCCAAAAAGTAGGCAAAATAGTCAAAAACAGCCCCAATTTCCACTCTTAAATGTCTCACAAGAAGATCAAGGTACACAACCATTACATGCATGCAAGGCCCTAGGTCAGACCCATGCAGAGGCCCTAGGTCAGACTCAAGCAGGTTCCCTGATTGGCAGTCCAATTTCTGTGAGCCCCTGTGATCCCAGGTTACTTGATTCTGTGGGTTTTCTTGTCAGTTTCTTAACATCTGTCTCCTTCCCCTCTTCCACAGGATTGCCTAAGTTCTGTCTAATGTTTGGCTATGGGTTTTTGCATCTGTTGCTGGATGAAGTCTCTCTGATGACAACTGGGCTAGACACCAATCTATGAGTACAGCAGAATATCATTTCATTGACTTTTTTTTTTGGCCAGTCATGTTTGGTTCTATCCTAGATCTCTGTGCTATATAATCTCTGGTTCCTGGCCCTCCAGGAAGTGTCAGGCCTAGGAACCCTCTCATGCTATGGGTCTCAAGTTGGACCAATCATTGGTTGGCTACTCTCACAAGTTCTGTGCCACCTTTAGCTCATCACATCTACAGGCAGACAAATTGTAGGTTAAAGGTTTTGTGGGTGGGTTGGTGTTCAAATCCCTCCCTAGAAGCCTCGCCTAATTGTGGGAGATGGCCAGTTTGGAATCTGTATTTCCCATTGCTAGGAGGCATATCTAGACACATCTTCATAAATTCCTGGTAGTGTCCATTATACTGGGTTTCTAGCTCATTCCCAAGATGTGCACCAGTTATAGTTGTTTCTCTTAGTATACTCTCCCCCCATCTACCCCACACCTGATCTCCCTGTTCCCATTCCCCATTGCCCCACCTCTACACACAATGTCTATTCTATTTCCCCATTCTAGAGAGATTCATGTTTTTCCTCTTGAGGTCTCCTTTGTTACCCAGCTTCTTTGAATCTGTGAATTGTATCATGGTTATCCTTTAATTTTCAGATAATACCCACTTACAAGAGAGTATATTTGTCTTTCTGGGTTTGGGCTACCACACTCAGGATGACCATTTCTACTTCCATTCATTTGTCTGAAAAATTCGTATTGTCATTGTTTCTTAATAGCTGAATAATATTGTGAAAATGTATCACATTTTCTTCATCTATTATTTGGTTGAGAGACATCTACATTTCCACTTTAACATAAAGCTGCTGTGAACATAGTCAAGCAAGTGTTCTTGTTTTAAAATGGGGTGTCCTTTGGGTATATGCCCAGGAGTGGTATAGCTGTGTCTTGAGGTTGATTGATCCTCAATAGTCTGAGAAAATATCATGTTGATTTCTGAAGTGGCTATACAAGTTTGCACTCCCACCAGCAATGGAGGAGTGTTCCCTTTGCTCCATATCCTTGCCAACATGACCTACCACCTATGTTTTTAATATTAGCCATTCTGACAGGTTTAAGATTGAATCTCAGAGTCATTTTGACTTGGATTTTCCTGATGGCTAAGAATGTTGAACATTTCTTTAAGTGTTTCTGAAATCATTTGAGATTTCTTTTTTTGAGAATTCTTTGTTTATGTCTGTAACCCATTTTTAGTAATATTATCTGGTTTGTTGATGTCTAGTTTCTTGAGTTCTTTATACATCTTGGAAACTACCTCTCTGTCAGATGTATATTGATGATCTTTTCCCATTCTGTAGACTGCCATTTTATCTTACTGTTGGTGTCCTTTGCCTTATAAAACCTTTTCAGTTTCATGAAGTTCCATTTATTAATTGCTAATCTTAGTCCCTGCACTATTGCTGTTCAGTTCAGAAAGTTGTTTCCTATGCCAATGTGTTCTAGACTATTCCCCAATTTTCTCTAAAAGGTCAATGTGTCTGTTTATATGTTGAAGTATTTTAGCCTTTTAGGTTTGAGTATTGTGCTGAGTGATGAATTTAGCTCTATTCCTCCATGTTGATGTCCAATTAGACCAGTATTTGTTGAAGGTGCTTCCCTTTTCCATTGTATAAATTTGGCTTCCTTGTAAAATATTAAGTGTCCATGGGTACGTGAATCTACATCTGGGTTGATTCCATTGGTCCATGGTTTGTCTTTATACCAAGCTATCTTTATTACCATAACTCTGTAGTAAGCTTGAAAGCAGTGACAGTGATATCTCCAGAAGTTCTTTTATTGTTCAGGATTGTTTTAACTATACTGGGTTTGTTTGTTTGTTTGTTTGTTTATTATTTATTGCTTTTCCATAGGAAGTTGAGTACTGTTCTTTCAATGCCTGTAAAGAATTGTGTTGTGATTTTGATGGGGATTGCACTGGATCTGTAGATTCCTTTGAGTAAGGATGGTCACGTTTACTATGTCAATCCTTTCAATCCATGAGCATTGGGAATCTTTCCATCTTCGGATACCTTCTTTAATTTCTTTCTTCAAAGACTCGAAGTTCTTGTCATACAGGTCTTTCACTTGCTTGGTTAGAGTCACACCAAGATATATTGTTCATGGCTACTGTGACTACTGCTTTCTTGATTTCTTTCTCACTCTATTTATCATTTGTGTATAGGAGGGTTACTGCTTTTTATTAGTCTTGTATCCAGCTACTTCATTGAAGGTGTTTATCAGCTGTAGAAGAGCTCTGATAGAATTTTGCGGTTGTTCTTTTTGTGGTTCAGCTGTGTCAGAATATCTAGGGTTTGCTATAGCAGGATAGCTGTGCTCTGGGGATGCCGTACTGCCCTGACTATTGCTGGTTGTGCTCTTACACTGGTGTTTAGGTTTCTAGGTTTGGGGTAATTATAGTTTTAGGTGCCAATTTATAAGTTTATCTTTGTTGGAAGGATGTTTATTCCCTTGGTTTCTGTTTCCTACCTAGTCTTCTTGTTTGAGTAGCCTGGGGTTATAGTGACCCATGAATCCTCAGGTCCAGTAGGGTGTTTCTTTTTGGGTTTTGGCAGCCTACATAACTTTTGAGGTTTGGGGTGCTGACCTCAAGGGTTCTGTGGTTCTGTGGTTCTGGGAACTGGCCTAGGTTTCTGAATTCTGCTGTGGCTTGTGGTAGAGCAGGGGGCTTCTGCAAGAGTTGTAGAATAGTCAGATGAAAAAAGGAGGTACTGTTGGGGAAGCTGGATGCACTCTGAGCAATCTTTGAATATCTGTGGTAGAGTCTTACCTGTGGCTCTGGTACCAATTGTCCTCTAGTAGAGCAGTAGGCTAAGTCTGTACTCTTAACCATTATACATACATACATACATACATACATACATACATACATACATACATACAGTCTCAATGGTCAAATCTAGAAATGTATTTATTATAACCTTGCATAAGATTACTCTAAATAATAAAGCAGCTGTGTAAAATGGACATCCTATAGGTTCATGTTTTGTGATGACAGAAATTTAATTAACAATATTAATAATATCATACTAATAATTGCTCAGAAAACTTGCAAATGGCTAAGGGGTTCATAATACCCTTGAACTTTTATTTATGTTACTCACTTATTTAATAAAATTTATATATCTTACTATTTTTCACTTGCTGAAAAGCTAAAAATTTGAAGCAGTCTAGTATATACATACATTGTAGATATATACATATAGGTCAAAAGTCATAATCTTAAATTGCCTATATTTTTCTCAGGGGAAATTTTGCCCAAGGAAAATCACATTTTGGTGCCAGTTTCTGCATGAACACACATCCAGGTCTTGGGTACAATAGATCAACAGGGATAGATTTGTTGTTCATGTTTTTGGCTTGCTAATTTAGCAGAAATATATTTATGAAAACATATTTTGGTAGTCTACAGAAATGACAAAATGTTAGGAGCACAAATTTGGACAATGGACAAAGACAAGGGAACCGGCCACAGAGAACAGTCAATACCTTTCACTAGGAATTGAATATTGTCATAATCATTGCAGTTAGGCACCTTAGGCCTCAGAAACTCCTTTGCCATTGGATATACAGTCTTTCTTTGCTATGTCAACTCTTGTCAGAACCAAAATTGTAGAAGATAGCATCTTGTTATTTTAGTCAAAATCGTCCATTAATTGATATTTATTCCTGGTTGTTTTCCTGAGAGACATAATAAATAGCTTGTTGTTTATATCCAGGATAATTTTGGCTCTATCATATGAACCAGGAAATGCTTTTTCTATTAGTATTTTCCGAAAGAGCTAGTGAATAATTAGTGCCACTTCCTCTAGTTTTATAGCAGAATTTTTCGGTAGGACCAAAATTGGATATGTATTTTGGAAATGCTTTCAATGAACCAAATCAATCATTTAAAAATGTAATACTGTCCAGATTTTCTATTACTTTTTGTGTCAGTTTGGAAATAGGCATCTTTAAAAAAAATGTACCTTTTTCTTCCAAAGAATTACTATAGTGTACAGCCCACAATTTTTAAATTTCTTTTCGAATATCCATGTGAGTATTGGGATTCATTTATTTTCCTGGTTAACACATGGAGAGGTTTGTCTTTTTTTTTTAATATTCCAAAGAATCTTAATTCTAATTTTATTTATGTTTCCCTATTATCCTTCATTTGTTATTTTCTTTTCTCACTATTTTGCTTATTTGTATTTCACTCATTTTTTCTACTTCCATAAGCTTATGTAGATCATTAACTTGAGATCTTCTTTGTTTTGTACTATAAGCACTTCGTGTTATAAATCTCTGCCTGAGGACTTATGTCATATCAAACATTTTTGTGGATTTTCATTTTTATTCACTCAAAAATAGTTTTCTCTTGCACTTTCTTTTTTAACCCACCAGCATTTAGAAGTATGTATTAGGGTCCAACTACTTAGGAATTTTTTTTCAGATACCTTTCTCTCACTGATTTCTTCTGTGGTCAAAGAACATATATTGCACTCTTTAAGTCACTGTAAATTTATTGAGCCTTGCTTTGTAGATTGAAGTGTGATATATTTCACTCAATACTTCTTACAGATTGAAAAATCTGTTTGAAGCTGTTACTGAGTAAACTGTCCTACAAATATGAGCTAGATGGAGATGGTAGGTGAATCTTTTCTAATTTACATATCTTTACTGATTTTCTGTCTACTTGTTTTATTAATTACTGGGAGAGGGTTGGGATTTTCAGCTGTGTTTAAGTAATTATTTATGTCTACTTTTAATCCTTTTAGTTTGCACTTCATGTGTTAAAAGTTCTATTGCTAGAAATACATAATTGGTATTAACATGCTATTTTAACTTCATCGTTATGAGATAGATATCTCTATCTACTGTAATATTTTATTGGTGATATTAATATAGGACATCCTTAATGCTTGCACACCATTTTTATCCATCTTTTTTACTTGTTCTTTTTTTTTTTAAAAAAAGGAAGTATGTTTTTTCCCTGACACCATTACTGATGCTATGGTGTGCTTACAAACAGGAGACTAGCATGGCGGCCCTCCAAGAGACCCAACATGCAGCTGACTGAGACAGAAGCAGACTCTTACATCCAACCAATGGACAGAAGCCAGAGACCCTTGTGGTTGAACTAGGAAAAAGCTAGAAGAATCTAAGGAGAAGGGTAACCCCATTGGAAGACCAACAGTCCCAACTAACCTGGATGCTCAAGATCTCTCAGACACTTAGACACCAACCAGGTAACATACACATCAAAGAGTCAAAACACCAAATGCACAAAATAAAGAAAGAATATTAAAATCAGTAAGGGAAAAAGGTCAAGTAACTTATAAAGCCAGGCCTACCAGAATCACACCAAACTTTTCACCAGAGACTATGAAAGGCAGAAGATTATGGGCAGATGTCATACAGTCCCTAAGAGAACAAATGTGCCACCAAAGGCTACTATTTTTAGTAAAACTCTCAATTACCATAATGGAGAAACCAAGATATTCCATGACAAAACCAAATTTGCACAATACTTTCTACAAATCTAGCCCTACAAAGGATAATCGATGGAAAACTCCAACAGAAGGAGGGAAACTACACCCTAGGAAAAGCAAGAAAGTAATCATCTTGCAACAAACCCAAAAGAAGAGAGACACATAAATATAATTTCACTTCTAACAACAAAAATAACAGGAAGCAACAATCACTATTTCTTAATATCTCTTAACATTAGTGGACTTAATTTCCCAATAAAAATTCATAGACTAATAGACTAAATAGATAAAAAGGACCTAGCATTTTGCCACATACAGGAAACACACCTCAATGACAAAGACAGCACTACCTCAGAGTAAAAGGCTGGAAAATAATTTGGCAAGCAAATGTTCCCAAGAAACAAGCTGGAGTAGCTATTCTAATATTGAATAAAATCAACTTCCAACCAACAGTTATCAAAAAAGAACTCTTCATATTCATCAAAGGAAAAATCAACCAAGATGAACTCTCAATATACTCCAAATGTGAGGGCACCTACATTCATAAAAGAAGCCTTACTAAAAATCAAAGCACATATTGCAACTCACATAATAATAGTGGGAGATTTCAATCCCCCACTCTCATCAATGGACAGATCATGCTAACAGAAACTAAACAAAGACATAGAGAAAGTAACAGAAGTTATCAACCAAATGAATATAACAGGTATTTATGGAACATTTCATTCTAAAAGAAAAGAATATACCTTCTTCTCAGCAGGTCATTGTACCTTCTCCAAAACTGACCATATAATTGTTCACAAAACAGGCTTCAACAGATACAAGAACATTGAAATGATTCCATTCATCCTATCATATCACCATGGACTAACGGTGTTCTTCAACAACAATCAAAATGACAGAAAGCCCACATAGACATGTAAGTTGAACAGTGCTCTCCTCAATGACAACTTAGTCAAGAAAGAAAAAAAGAAAGAAATTAAAGACTTTAGAATTTAATGACAAGGATGGCACAACACACCCATAAACAATGAAAGCAGTGCTAAGGGGAAAACTTATATCTCTGAGTGCCTCCAAAAAGAAACTGGAGAGAGCATATATTAGTAGCTTGACTGTACACCTAAAAGCTCTAGAAGGAAAAGAAGCAAATATACCCAAAGGGATTAGATGTCAAGAAATAATCAAACTCAGGACAGAAATCAACGAAGTAGAAACAAAAAGAACTATACAAAGAACAAAACCAGGAGCTGGTACTTTGAGAAAATCAACAAGATAGATAAACCCTTAGCCATACTAACCAGAAGGCACAGAGAATGTATCCAAATTAACCAAATCAGAAATGAGATGATACACATAACAACAGAATTTGAGAAAATTCAAAGTATCATCAGATACTACTATAAAAGCCTATATTCAATAAAACTTGAAAATCTGGATGAAATGGACAAATTTCTAGACAGATACCAGGTACCAAAGTTAAATCAGGATCAGATAAACCATATAAACATTCCCATAACTCCTAAAGAAATAAAAGCAGTTATTAAAAGTCTCCCAACCAAAAAAGGGCCAGGACCAGATGGATTTAGTGTAGAATTCTATCAGACCTTCACAGAAGACCTAATACCAGTACTGTCCAAACTATTCTACAAAACAGAAACAGCAGGAGCACTACTCAATTCCTTCTATGGAACCACAATTACGCTTATACCTAAACCACACAAAAACCCAAAAAAGGAAGAGAACTTCAGATCAATTGCCCTTATGAATATCAACACAAAAATACATAATAAAACTCTTGCAAACCTAATCCAAGAACACATTAAAATGATTATCCATCATGATCAAGTAGGTTTCATCCCAAGGATGCAGGGATAGTTCAATATATGGAAACCCATTAATGTAATCCACTATGTAAACAAACTCAAAGGAAAAAATACACAAGATCATTCTCATTAGATGTTGAGAAAGATTCGACAAAATTCAACACCCCTTTATGATAAAAGTCTTGGAAAGATCAGGAATTCAAGGCCCATACCAAAACATAGTAAAAGTAATATACAACAAACCAGTAGCCAACATTAAACTAAATGGAAAGAAACTTGAAACAATTCCATTAAAAACAAGGACTAGACAAGGCTGCCCACTCTCTCCCTACTTATTCAGTATAGTAGTCAAAATCCTAGCCAGAGCAATCGGACAACAAACGGAGGTCAAAGATATACAAATTGAAAAGGAAGAAGTCAAAATATAACTATTTGCAGATGATATGATATTATACTTAAGTGACCCCCAAAAGTTTCAACAGAGAACTACTAAGCCTGATAAGCAACTTCAGCAAAGTGGGTGGGTATAAAAGTAACTCAAACAAATCAGTAGATTTCCTCTACTCAAAGAAAAACAGGCTGAGAAAGAAATTAGGGAAATGACACCCTTCACTATAGTCACAAATAACATAAAATACATCAATGTGACTGTAACTAAGCAAGTGAAAGATCTGCATGAAAAGAACTTCAAGTTTCTAAAGAAAGAAATTGAAGAAGATCTCAAAAGTTTGAAAGATTCCCATGATCAATGGAATAGAATTGAAGATCCAGAAATGAACCCACACACCTATGGTCAGTTGATCTTTGAAAAAGGAGCCAAAACCATCCAATGGGGGAAAAAAAGATAGCATTTTAAACAAATGGTGCTGGTTCAACTGGAAGGCAGCATGTAGAAGAATGCAAATCTATCCATTCTTATTGCCCTGTACAAAGCTTAAGTCCAAGTGGATCAAGGACCTCCATGTAAAATCAGATACACTCAAACTAATAGAACAAAAAGTGGGGAAGAGACTCAAACACATAGGCACTGGAGAAAATTTCCTGAACCCATCAACAATGGCTTATGCTCTAAGATCAATATCCAATATATACAAAGAACTCAAGAAGTTAGACTCCAGAGTGTCAAATAATTCTATTAAAAATGGGGTACAAAGCTAAACAAAGAATTCTCAGCTGAGGATATGCAATGGCTGAGAAGTAGCTAAAGAAATATTAACTATTCTAGTAGTCAGGGAAATGCAAATCAAAACAGCCCTGAGATTTCACCTCACACAAGTCAGAATGGCTAATATTAAAAACTCAGGTGACAACAGATGCTTTGAGGATGTAGTGAACGAGGTACACTCATTGGTGGGATTGCAAGCTGGTAAAAACCACTCTGGAAATCAGTCTGGAGGATCCTCAGAAAATTGGACGTAGTACTACCTGAGGACCCAGCTGTACCACCCCTTGGCCTACACCCAAATGATGTCCAACACAAAACAAGGACACACTTGCACTATGTTCATAGCAGCCCTTATTTATAATAGCCAGAAGCTGGAAAGAACCCAGATGCCCTTCAACAGAGGAATGGATAAAAGAAAATATGGTACATCTACACAATGGAATACTACTCAGCTATCAAAAACAATGACTTCATGAAATTCATAGGCAAATGAATGGAACTAGAAAATGGCATCCTGAGTGAGGTAACCCAATCACAAACAAACAAACAAAAAACAAACAAACAAACAAAAAATACAGAACACAGGGTATGCACTCACTGATAAGTGGATATTAGCTCAAAAACTCAAATTACCCAACATGTAATCCACAGACCACATGAAGCTCAAGAAGGATGACCAAAGTGCAGATCTTTCAGTCCTTATTAAAAGGGGGAATAAAAATATTCATAGGAGGAGATATGGAGTCAAAGTTTGGAGCAGAGACTGAAGGAATTACCAGAATTGCTGAACCTGGGGATCCAGGGCATATATATATATATATATATATATATATATATATATATATATATATATATATGCATACAGTCACAAAACCTAGACAAATATTGATGAATCCAAGTAATTCATGCTGACAGGAGCCTGCTACAGCTGTCTCCTGAGATGCTCTGCCAGAGCATGACAAATACAGAGTTGCATGCTAGCAGAAAGCCATTGAACTGAGAAAGGGGTTCCCATTGGAGGAGTTAGAGGAAGGATTGAAGGAGCCGAAGGGGTTTGCAACCCCATAAGAACAACAATACCAACCAACCAGAGCTCCCAGGGACTAAACCACTACCGAAAGAGTACATATGGACAGACCCATGGCTCCAGCTGCATATGTAGCAGAGGATAATCTTGTTGGGCATCAATGGGAAGAGAAGTCCTTGGTCCTGCCAAGGCTGGACCACCCTGTGTGGTGGAATGTCAGAGAGGGAAGTGGGTGGTTGGGGAGGTGCAACACCCTCATAGAAGAGTGGGAGGGGAATGGGATAGGGGGCTTATGGATGGGAAACTGGGAAAGTAAATAACATTTGAAATATAAATTTAAAAAATCCTTAAAAAATCAGAAATAGCATGGGCAAAAATGCCAAAGATTCAAATGCATTTCTATATGTGAGTAATAAAGAAACCCTGAAAATGAAATTGAGATGACCGTTCCATCCAATATGTCGTCAACAAGAATAAAATGCTGAACAATAACTTGATCAAAAGAAGTAGGTGACATCCTAAGGAGAGATTTGAACATGGGAAGAGACATTTTATGCATCTGAATTAAGGTGACCTATATACCTAATAGAATGATTCATATCCCCAATAAAGTGACTTAAAATAAAAATATCAGCACTCCTTTGAAGGAGTTGAACAAAAGATTCAAAACTTGAAGTTGGGAAACGCAAAATACCAAGAATAGCTAAACAAAACTTTTAAATATATGTTCCTTCCATCTATTTCAGATGTCTCTTTTATTTCTCTTTCTGAGTGACATTCAAGAATCTTCCCTTGGGCCCTCCTTGGTACTTAACATCTTTGGGTCTGTTGATTGTAGCCTGGTTACCCTCAACTTTATGGCTAATATTCATGCATAAGTTGGTATATAGCATTGGGTTACTGAAAAGTTCTGTCTGTAAGGCAAGACATGATTAATAGGACAAAGTGGCAGCTTACAAAATGAGAAAATACCTTCATCAACCCTACATTTGACAGAGAGCTAATATCCAAAATATATAAAGAATTCCAGACGTTAAACACCAACAAACCAAATAACCCAATTAAAAAATGAGGTACAGACTTAGAGAATTCTCAGCAGAGGAATTTAGAATGTCTAAGAAGCAGTTAAAGAAATATTCAATGTCCATAGTCATCAGGGAAATGCAAATTAAAATGACTCTGAGACTCCATCTTAGACCCATCAGAACAGCTAAGGTCAAAACCTCAAGTGACAGCACATGCTGGTTAGAATGTGGAGCAAGTGGAACACTTCTCCATTGCTGGTGGACTTTCAAACTTACAAATATTCTGAAAATCAATCTGGTGGTTTCTCAGGAAATTGGGAATAGTTCTACCTCAAGACCTAGCTATACCACTCATTGGCGTATACCCAAAAGCCTTTCCAACATACAACAATAACACTTGCTCAGTTATATTCATAGCAGCTTTATTTATAATAGATAGAATCTGGAAACAATCCAGATGTTCCTCAACTGAAGAATCATGAAAACATGGTACATTTACACAATGGCCTACTCAACAATTAAAAACAAGGGCATCATGAAATTTGCAAGCAAATGAATTGAGCTAAAAAACCATTATATTTTCTTTTTAGAGGAGTTGCCTTGATCATGGTGTCTCTTCACAGCAACAGAACAGTAGCTAAGACAAAGGTTATGATGACCGTTGTTGGTTGTCAACTCAACTACATCTGGAATTAACTAAAGCTCCAAAAATTGAAGGGCACACCTGTGAGGGACTTTTGCTTGATTTGAAGTGGGAAGATCCACTTGTAATCTGGATCGTTGAGGTGGGAAGACCAGTCTCTAATCTGGACCACACCTACTGATAGCCTATATAAGGACACGAAATAAGGAAACTTCATTCTTTACCTGTTTGTTCTCCCCTCAGTAGCAAACATGTTTCTTCACTGGCATTAAAACCTACTTCCTTGGGATTTGAGTGCATGCTGAAGACCAACTAGACGTCCAGTCCATGGACTGAACAACTGCATTTTTCAATCTTTTGTCCATAGATAGCTGGATTAGCTGGATCACAGCTTGTAAGAAGTCATTCTAAAAAGTTCCCTTTCTCTATATATGGATATATACATATATTCATATACATATATATACATACATACATATATGAGGACCACATCCAGATAGTTGTGTGTAGGAGGCAAGCACTCCATCAACTAAGCTAGATCTCAGCCTTATTGAAAAGATTTTTGATGTGGTTACATCATCACAGTTCAAAATGTTATATCACAGTTATATATTTGAAACAATACAAACTTGGCTGTGATTTTTTTTAATGTTTCCTGATTCACATTTCAATTAAACGGGTGATATAATTTAGAAGTTCCTATTTCCAAAAATGAAAATATGTAAATGCAATATGGCTGGTGTGTGTGTGTGTGTGTGTGTGTGTGTGTGTGTGTGTAGCTGTGTGTGTATGTGTAGCTGTGTGTGTATTGTCTGTGTATGTGTAGCTGTGTGTGTATGTGTAGTTGTCTGTGCATGTGTAGTTGTGTGTGTGTATGTGTAGCTGTGTGTGTGTGTGTGTGTGTGTGTGTGCATGTATGTGCATGTGCATCTTTTTATGTATACATGGAAGACAAACGAAACCCTTCAGGTTGGGCCACCTATCCCACCTCTTTTTTTTAAAGACAGTTTATCTCCCTGTCTGGAACTGGCCATGTTAGCTATGCTGCTTGACGTCAAACCCCAGGAGTCCATTCATCTCTGTCTCCCGAGTGCTGGGATTAGAAGTACACTCCACCACATGCAGTTATTTTATTTCAAAACGGGGCTTCTTTCATTGAACTTAGGTCCTCATGCTGGCCAGTGCAGCAAGCACTTTCCTCGCTGTGATAGCGTCTCTGACCCCCAGTGTTGGCTTCTTGTTGTGTTCTTGCTTTAATGTTTTCTTCTTGCTACTGGTATTTTTTTTTTCCGGAGCTGAGGACTGAACCCAGGGCCTTGCGCTTGCTAGGCAAATGCTCTAGCTAAATCCCCAACCCCGCTACTGGTATTTTTAGTAGACTATTAAATGAATATGTATTCCATTTTAAAATTGTGGTTTTATAATTGACGATATGCTATCACAACATAATAGTCTGTTTATACTGTCAGAGTTTATTAATAACTGCTAAAATTATTTTTCTGGCCACTCAGTATCTGCTGTGTGTTTGTGTGAGACTTTACATGTGGGCTTAATTAACTCAGTGACAAGTCCTTTGATGAGTGAACTAAACAATTTTGTTATTGGTTTGTGTCTTAGTTAGGACTGCCATTGCTAGGATGAATGTCATGACCAAAAGCAAGTTGAGAAGAAAGGGTTTATTTGGCTTAAACTTCCACATTCATAATCAATACTGAAAGAACTCAGGACAGGGATGCAACATGGCAGGAACCTGGAGGCAGAAGCTGATGCAGAGGTCATGAATGAGTGCTGATTTGCTCCCCATGGTCCTCTTCCTTAGAGAATGCAGGACAACCACACCCACTAAGGACTGGGTCCTCCCATATTAATCACAAAATAAGAAAATGTTCTACAAGTTTGCTCACAGTCGAATATTAGGGCACTTTCTCATTTGGGTTCCCTCCTGTCAGATAACTGCAGTCTGTGCCAAAGCTACAACAGTTTGTCTTGTCTTCTAATTTACATTTTAAAAATATGGCATCCAGTGCCCACTGACGTAATAGTGGCATAAATGTTTAGAATGGACGTAAGTACTTCTCACAGCAGGGAACTAATGCCAGATACTGGACATAGTCTCAATGGAACAAACACACAGGAAACCCTCAAGGTTGGGATGGGACTTGTTGAAGGGATTCAGTAGGAAAAGAAAAGGGGACAATAACTGGGCTAGAAGGATTAAAAATCATTATATACACATATGAGACTCCCACAGTATGATAAACAAATGTAAGTTTATAAAAAATTAAATTTTAAAATGATGTAGTAAAATAGCTATTTAAAAGTATTTTGCTTATTTTTCATTTTCCTGTATGTAAATCTTTTTTTCTCTTCTTTTATTGGATATTTTCTTTATTTACATTTCAAACATTTCCCAGTTTCCCTCCAGAAATCCCCCATCCCAAACTCCCACCCCCTGCCTCTATGAGGGTGCTCCCCCATCCACCCATCCACTCCCCACCCTGGCATTTCCCTACATTGGGGTTTCGAGCCTTCATAGGACCAAAGGCCTCTCCTCCCATTGATCCCCAAGGCCAATCCTTTGCTACACATGGGGCTGGAGCCATGGGTCCCTCCATGTGTATTCTTTGGTTGGTGTTTTAGTCCCTGCGAGCTCTGGGGGGGGGTGTCTTGATTTAGCATTGGTCATCAAATAAGCATATTGTAATGCTTGTTTCATAACAAAATGTATGAGACTTAAATCTTTTTTAATGTTTTTCTTTAACTATAAAGCTTGTTGATCTAAGATATTTTCTTTTCGTATTAAAATAATTTCAAAGTTAAATGTTAGCATCATAATTTGTAATTAATTTTCAGCGGACTAAATGTTCTGTAAGTAGTCATTGTATTATTACTATGAGTCAGTCACTGTTACTTCTGACTAATGCTGTGCAGTCTTGTTTAGCTTGGGCCTGTCTAGCTTAACTTTGTGACCTTGTTCGCGTGTCTCCCGAGGACAAGACATTTCTGTGCTTAGGATCCTCTTTTGTCTTTCTATTCATCATTTCCTTAATGTGAAGTTCTTATGTCTTCATCATATTTGAATTATTTGCTTCTCCCTTTGCTTAGTTAGATGTTTCACAGTTTCGGTCACCTTCTGTCATCACTGCCTCTGTGTATCCATTTGCGTCCTATTTGAATAAACTCACTACACTTACGTAAGATCTGCTTATTAAAAGTAAAAGAGGTGTGAGGGGGCGAGTGGTCTTAGCTCTCCTAGACACCCTCCATTATTCCTTGTATCAGCTTTCCTGTGCAGAGACTTGCAGCACAGGGCTGGGGAGCAGGTTTACGCTATGTGGGCTCTGCAAAGAAGGTGGTCATACGATTCTTTTAAAAAAACAAAACAAAACGAAAACCTGGCTATGGGAAAGTTTTTATCCCTAATGTGCTGTTAGATTGGGTCATTGTTTTAGAACTTCAAAAGCTGTGACTGTGTTGTCTTTGAGAGTTGAAGCCCCCTGAGGTCACAGTAATCATCAAGAGCTCTTTTAGAAGACCAAACTCATCTTAGAACAAATGAATTTGTTAAGGAAACCTGAAGGAATTTTACCTGTGACTTCTTGGAATGGAATCCCAAAGTCCGTAAGAGCTACTGTCCAGGGTTTCTATTTGTTATTTAATGTGAGATAGTGACAGTTCTTTAAGTATCTAATAGTGCTTTTAAGTCTTCTAGAATGAAAATTATACTTTGATTATTAATTCTGTCCTTTGGGCCTGTAGGAGTTTTATAGACTTCTAGTTTTATATTCTCTGTCTTTATTGTTCGATTTTGCTCTTAAAGTGGGCTATATTCACTAAGTCTCTAAGATTATATTATGATAGTCTTAATAAATATGACCTCTAAGGATATTTATATCAGGCAGATACAGTCCTCACTGCCCTTTCAGTTTTCTTACATTTTGTATTTCTAGAAGAAAAATTCAAGTATTCTTTCATTCTATTTATTTATTTATTTCAGAGAAAGCAGAAAAAGTAAGCGCATAGCAAGTGTAAGAAGATACATGAAGGTTATAGTCTGTGTCCTGTCTTCTGTTCCTTCACAAACCTGCCTATTGAACATTCTTAGTGTTAGAAGTTGGCTGAGGTTGTGCTTCCCAGAATGCAACAGATGCAATGTGTTGCCTTCAAAGTCAGAGTCTATCTTAGCTACTTTCTAGTGATTATGATAAAATACAAGGACAAAAGCAACTTAAGGTTTACGGTTTCAGAGAAATACAGTCCATCATGGTGGCGAAAATATGGTAGGCCTCAGGGAAGGCTCATTGGCAGGAGGAGAAGGCTAGCTGATCATGCTATGTCTATACTCAGGAAGCAGAGAGTGGGCAGGGAGTGGAGCCAAGCTTTAAAGCCTCCAGGTATGCCTTCAGTGGCTCATTTCCTCCACTGAGGGATGACTACCTCTCTCCCAGATCTTTCACTACCCAAGACACCATGAATCAAAATAAACCTTTGTCCCCTTAACTTGTTTTTGTTAGGTACTCTAATCACATCGCATTGCAAAGGATACACTAGAGATAGGCATATGTCAGGTGAAGACATTTATGTGCTATAATAATGACTTTATTATTTTGCCTGGACATCAGGAGAGGAATCCTTGAGTGTTTCCTAGAATATGTCATGTGTCACATCATGCTGGTCTGATTGTAAAAGGTTGGTGGGAGGATTCTGGGTTTGGCATGAAGGAGATTTGGGTTGAAGACTGAAGATTGGGGCTGAGGCAGGAAATACAAGAATATGGGGTTGACACATGCTTCAATTAATGGAAAAGGAGTGTCAGAATTCTGGGGAAGGAGAGAACTCATGCATGATTTCTGAATTTCTGACTGGAGATGATAAAATAAAAGAAAAAGAACTACAGTCTCTTAAAAAATATTGTGTTGAATTTCATTTATCTAGATCAAATTTGTAGCTCAAAAGAGTCATCTTTTCCAGAACTAAACATGCAAGAATTGAAGAATGAGTAGTCAGTGAAGTAGGGGAATGGATGACATTGCTCAAACAGATCTTGTAAGTGAGAAAAAACTAGGGCCATAGACCCCTGGAGAATGTTAGCATTTAAGGGACAACTGACAAGTGGGGAAAGCTGAGTATAAAAAGCCAACTGATGATTTATTTCGGAATATTCCCACAATGTATTGTCCTGCTGATAACTACCAGGCCTCCTCTTCCTTGCCTTTGCCCCTCTCCTCCTCCTTTTTCCTTCACTCTTCTTTAGCTTTCTCTTTCTAATGTCTTTCTTTTTTTCCATCTCTCTCTCTTCCCTCCATCCTTTTCCATCTTTTCTCTTTCCTTTTCTCTATTTTCTTCCTCCTTCCACTAATTTTTTTTTGTACAAACACCAAAGAACTTTTTTAGTCAAACTTTACGATGTCAAGAGAAGAATTCAATAATATTCTTTTAGAGCACACTAACTCATGGAAACAGCTGTATAAATATTGCTGAATGAATGAATGGGTGCTTGCTTCAATATCTTCAAATGCATTAAATTGGGCTATGTTCCCCCCTTCCCCCCATTAGTTAAGAAAAGTAGGTGCTCAATTTTTGTTCCTCTTAATGGATTTCTCCTTAGATGATTGAAAGCAAATTTAACAGTGCAGTGACCACACTCAAGAGATGGTTTTTCAACATCCTTTTATATGTCTGTTATGTGTCTGAGGCTAGTGGGCAAATTGGTCTTACACCATCTGTAGATGGCACAGCAAGAGGCTCCACAGTACTCTTATGGCAGCATGAGTTCAAAACAAACCCAGCTCAGAGCCTATGACTGCTCCACATGTCCCAGTATGAATAAAAAAAATCTATAATCCTCTCAAACAAATAATTGATAACTTGTAGACCCAGGCATGGGTCTCTGCCAGACATGGACACATGAACAGGACATAAAGTGCTCATTGCCCAATGTAAAAAGAAGCCCTTTCCACAAATAGAACCTATTATTCTAATGACTCTCCTCTCCCTCAGCCTCTACACTGAAGTAGTATTGTGTGTTTCTATCCAGGTGAGTGATAATCTCCATTTTCAACCCTGACACATAAAAATTACCACAAATTCTTAAACAAGCAAATTTAACTCAGGAGCATCTGCATGCTTCCAGTTTCTACCTTGGGCCTGAACCTCTCTGATCCTGGCCTACAGCTTCCTGCTCCCAAATCCCCCTGGGAGAGAGAGCTGAACACCCAGAAGTGCAGGCAATCCTGAGACTGCAGGACAGGAGAGACTTCCACTTCTGCCCACCTTTTCCCACATCCCTGGCCCAAGAGGAAACTGGATAGTGCCTCTGGACACAGGAATATAGGAGCAGTCAAGCTGCAGGAGCCCTGCAGTCTAGACTGCACCTGGATCTGAACTAAACCAGTCAAATGGCTCCCTGCATCCAAATCTCGTTGGTGGTGGGGAGAGCTAGACCTTCAGAGGGGCAGACACTCCTGGGAAACCAGAGGAGACTACTCTCTCTGTTCACATTCCCGACTCAAGAGAAAAACACCATGTGCAATCTGTGCTCCCTGAGCACAGGGATGTAGGAGCAGTAAGCACATGGAGAGCTGAAAGCCAGCTGACAGGAACAACTACACGCCTGAGAGCAGAACACTCTGTTCCCATAACTGGCTGAAAGAAAGCAGGAAAACAGGTCTATAGGAGTACTGACACACAGGCCTACAGGACAGTCAAGCCACTGTCAGAAACAGCAAGACAAGCTAACACCAGAGACAACCTGATGGGGAGAGGTAAGCACAGGAATACAAGCAACAGAAACCAAGTCTACTTGGCATCATCAGAGCCCAATTTTTCCACCAAAGCAAACACTGGATATCTGAATACACCAGAAAAGCAAGATCTGCATTTAAAATCAAATTGATGGAGGACTTTAAGAAGGTCATAAATAACTCCCTTAAGGAAATGCGGGACAACACAAGTAAACAACTAGAAGCCCTTAAAGAGGAAACACAAAAATCCCTTAAAGAACTACAGGCAGGAAAAAAAACCAAGCAGGAGAAAGAAATGAACAAAATCATCCAGAAGTTAAAAATGAAAATAGAAAAAAATGAAGAAAGCACAAAGGGAGACAACCATGGAGATAGAACACCTAGGGAAGAGACAAGGAGCCGTAGATACAAGCTTCACCAACAGAATACAAGAGACAGAAGAGAGAATCTCAGAAGCAAAAGATACCATAGAAAACATTGACGCAACTTTCAAAGATAATGGAAAATGGAAAAAGCAATGAACCCAAAACATACAGGAAAACAGGACACAATGAGAAGATCAAACCTGAGGATAATAGGTATAGAAGAGAGCTAAGACTCCCAACTTAAAGGGCCAGTAAATATCTTCAACAAAATCATAGAAGAAAACTTCCCTAACCTAAAGAAAGAGATGCCCATGAACATACAAGAAGCCTACAGAACTCCAAATAGATTGGAACAGAAAAGAAACTCCTCCCGTCACATAATAGTCAAAACACCAACTGCACAAAACAAAAAAAGTATATTAAAAGCAGTAAGGGGTAAAGGTCACGTAACATATAAAAGCAGACCTATCAGAATCACACCAGATTTCTCACTAGAGACTATGAAAGCCAGAAGATCCTGGACAGATGTCATACAGACCCTAAGAGAACACAAATGCCAGCCCAGGTTATTGTATTCAGCAAAACTCTCAATTAACATAGATGGAGAAACCAACATATTCCATGACAAAACCAAATTTACACAGTATCTTTCTACAAATCCAGCGCTACAAAGGATAATAAATAGTAAAGCTCAACACAAGAAGGCAAGCTACACCATAGAAAAAGCAAGAAACTATTCTTGTTGCAACAAAACCAATAGAAGAGAAGCACCCAAACACAATCTCACCTCCAACTATGAAAATAACAGGAAGCAACAATCATTATTCCTTAATATCTCTCAACATCGGTGGACTCAATCTCCAATAAAAGGGCACAGATTAACAGACTGGATACGTAATGAGGACCCACCATTCTGCTGCCTACAGGAAACATACCTCAGAGACAAAGACAGACAGTACATCAGAGTAAAAGGCTGGAAACACTTTTCAATCAAATGGTCTGAAGAAGCAAATGGGAATAGCCATTCTAATGTTGAATAAAATTGACTTTCAACCAAAAGTCATCAAAAAAGATAAGGAAGGACACTTCATATTCATCAAAGGAAAAATCCACCAAGATGAACTCTCAATTCTAAATATCTATGCCCCAAATACAAGGGCACCTACATACATAAAAGAAACCTTACTAAAGCTCAAAGCACACATTGAAACTCACACAATAATAGTAGGAGATTTTAACAGCCCACTCTCATCAATGGACAGATCATGGAAATAGAGATTAAACAGAGACATAGACAGACTAACAGAAATTATGAACCAAATGGACTTAACAGATATTTATAGAACATTCTATCCTAAAACACCACCTCATGATACTTTCTCCAAAATTGACCATATAATTGGGCACAAAACAGGCCTCCACAGATACAGAAAGATAGAAATAATCCCATGCGTCCTAACAGACCACCACGGACTAAGGCTGGTCTTCAATAACAATAAGGAAAGAACGCCTACATATACATGGAAGTTGAACAGTGCTCTACTCAATGATAACCTAGTCAAGGAAGAAACAAAGAAATTAAAGACTTCTTAGAATTTAATGAAAATGAAGGTACAACATACACAAATTTATGGGACACAATGAAAGCTGTGTTAAGAGGAAAACTCATGGCTCTGAGTGCTGCAGAAACAATCATGAGAGCTTGACAGCACACCTAAAAGCTCTAGAAAAAAAGAAGCAGATACACCCAGGAGGAGTAGAAGGCAGGAAATAATCAAACTCAGAGCTGAAATCAACCAAGTAGAAACAAAAAGGACTATACAAAGAATCAACAGAACCAAAAGCTGGTTCTTTGAGAAAATCAACAATATAGATAAACCCTCAGCCAGACTAGCCAGAGGGCACAGAGAGTATGTCCAAATTAGCAAAATCAGAAATGAAAAGGGAGAGATAACTACAGAATCAGAGGAAATTCAAAAAATCATCAGATCCTACTACAAAAGCCTATATTCAACAAAACTTGGTAATCTGAAGGAAATGGAAGATTTTCTAGACATATACCAAGTACCAAAGTTAAATCAGGAACAGATAAGCCATTTAAACAACCCTATAACTCCTAAAGAAATAGAAACAGTCATTAAAAGTCTCCCAACCAAAAAAGAGCCCAGGACCAGATGGGTTTAGTGCCGAATTCTATCAGACCTTCATAGAAGACCTCATAGCAATACTTTCTAAACTATTCCACAAAATTGAAACAGATGGAGCTCTACCAAATTCCTTCTATGAAGCCACAATTACTCTTGTACCTAGACCACACAAAGACCCAACAAAGAAAGAGAACTTCAGACCAATTTCCCTTATGAATATTGATGCAAAAGTACTCAATAAAATTCTTGCAAACTGAATCCAAGAAAACATCAAAGCGATCAACCATCATGATCAAGTAGGCTTCACCCCAGGTATGCAGGGATGGTTTAATATATGGAAAACCATCAACATAATCTATTTCATAGACAAACTCAAAGATAAAAATCACATGATCATTTCATAAGATGCTGAGAAAGCATTTGACAAAATTCAACACCCCTTCATGATGAAAGTCCTGGAAAGAACAGGAATTCAAGTCCCATACCTAAACATAGTAAAAGCCATATATAGCAAACCAGTAGCTAACATTAAACTAAATGGAGAGAAACTTGAAGCAATCCCACTAAAATCAGGGTCTAGACAAGGCTGCCCACCCTCTCCCTATTTATTCAATATAGTTCTCGAAGACCTAGCCAGAGCAATCAGACAACAAAACGAGATCAAAGAGATACAAATTGGGAAGGAAAAAGTCAAAATATCACTGTTGCAGATGATATTATACTATACTTAAGTGACCCCAAAGGCTTTACCAGAGAACTACTAAGTCTGATAGACAACTTCAGCAAAGTGGCTGGGTATAAATTAACTCAAACAAATCAGTAGCCTTCCTCTACACAAAAGATGAACAGACTGAGAAAGAAATTAGGGAACAGACACCCTTTATAATATTCCCAAATAATATAAAATACCTCTGTGTGACTTTAAACAAGCAAGTGAAAGACTTGTATGATAAGAACTTCAAGTCTCTGAGGAAAGAAATTGAAGATCTCAGAAGATGGAAAGATCTCCCATGTTCATGGATTGGCAGGATTAATATAATAAAAATGGCCATTTTACCAAAAACAATCTACAGATTCAATGCAATCCCCATCAAAATTCCAATCTAATTCTTCATAGAGTTAGACAGAACAATTTGCAAATTCATCTGGAATAAAAAAAAAAAAAAAAAAAAAAAAAACCAGGATAGCTAAAACTATCCTCAACAATACAAGGACTTCCGGGGGAATCACTATCCCTGACCTCAAGCAGTATTATAGTCATAAAAAGCAATAGTCATAAAAAAATACTGTATGGTATTGGTATAGAGACAGGCAGATAGACCAGTGGAAAAGAATTGAAGACCCAGAAATAAACCCACACACCTATAGTCACTTGATTTTTGACAAAGGAGCTAAAACCGTCCAATGGAAAAAAGATAGCATTTTCAGCAAATGGTGCTGGTTCAACTGGAGGTCAGCATGTAGAAGAATGCAAATCGATCCATTCTTATTGCCCTGTACAAAGCTTAAGTCCAAGTGGATCAAGGACCTTCACATCAAACCAGATACACACAAACGAATAGAAGAAAAAGTGGGGAAGAGTCTCGAACACATGGGCACTGGAGAAAATTTCCTGAACAGAATACCAATGGCTTAGGCTCTAAGATGAAGAATTGACAAATGGGATCCCATAAAGCTACAAAGCTTCAGTAAGGCAAAGGACACTGTTGTTAGGACAAAATGACAACGAACAGATTGGAAAAGGATCTTTACCAGTCCTACAACTGATAGAGGGCTAATATCCAAAATATACAAAGAAATCACGAAGTTAGACTGCAGAGAGACAAGTAACCCTATTAAAAATGGGGTACAGAGCTAAACAAAGAATTCACAGCTGAGGAATATTGAATGGCTGAGAAGTACCTAAAGAAATGTTCAACATCTTTAGTCATAAGGGAAATGCAAATCAAAACAACCCTGAGATTCCACCTCACACCAGTCAGAATGGCTAAGATCAAAAACTCAGGAAACAGCAGATGCTGGCGAGGATGTAGAGAAAGATGATCATTCCTCCATTGTTGGTGGGATTGCTGACTGGTACAACCATTCTGGAAATCAGTCTGGAGGTTCCTCAGAAAATTGGACATTGAACTGCCTGAGGACCCAGCTATACCTCTCTTGGGCATATACCCAAAGGATGCTCCAATATACAACAAAGACACTTCACTATGTTCATAGAAGCCTTATTTATAATAGCCAGAAGCTGGAAAGATCCCAGATACCCTTCAACAGAGGAATGGATACAGAAAATGTGGTATATCTACACAATGGAATACTATTCAACTATCAAAAACAATGACTTCATGAAATTCATAGGCAAATGGATGGAACTAGAAAATATCATCCTGAGTGAGGTAACCCACTCACAGAAAAACACACATGGTATACACTTATTGATGAGTGGATATTAGCCCAAATACTCGAATTACCCAAGATGCACAGACCACATGAAACTAAAGAAGGATGATGAAAATTTAGATGCTTCACTCCCTCTTTAAAAGGGGAACCAAATTACTCATAGGAGGGGATAGGGTGGCAAAGTTTGGAACAGAGACTGAAGGAACAGACATTCAGAGCCTGCCCCACATGTGGCCCATACATATACAGCCACCAAACTAGATAAGATGCATGAAGCTAAGTAGTGCAGGCTGACAGGAACCGGATGTAGATCTCTCCTGAGAGACACACCCAGAATATGTTAAATACAGAGATGAATGCCAGCAGCAAACCACTGAACTGAAAATGGGACCCTCGTTGGAGGAATTACAGAAAGGACTGAAAGAGCTGAAGGAGTTTGAGACCCCATAAGAACAACAATGCCAACCAACCAGAGCTTCCAGGGACTAAGCCACTACCCAAAGACTGACCCTGGGCTCCAAATTCATAGGTAGCAATGAATAGCCTAGTAGGGGCACCAGTGGAAGGGGAAGCCCTTGGTCCTGCCAAGACTGGGCCCCCAGTATATTGGATTGTTTGCGGGGGCAGTAATGCGGGTAGATGGGAAGGAGAACACCCATATAGAAGGGGAGGGGGAGGGCTTAGGGGATGATGGCCTGGAAACTGGGAAAGGAATAACATTTGAAATGTAAATAAGAAATACTCAATTTAATAAAAATGGAAGAAAAATAAATAAATGCTGTATAACAGTTAAGGAAGAGAAAAAGCAGTATTTACTTAATGTTTTTTACATCACACAATTGATTCCATGTGATTTCCCCTATGGGAGATGTATTTTACCTTCATTGCTACTGAGATGGAATCACACTGTCTTCTAGACATGGCCGTCCAGGGTTAGACCTGAGCTCACAAGCCTCGGTCCTGCATCATAACACCCTTCTCTATTTCCCGTTACTAGCTCCTCTTTCCAAATCTACATTTCCTCCATTCCTTTCCTCTGTAATTACATGCTTCAGCTCTTCATTACTTTCAGCACAGAAAAAAATTTCTTTTCCAATCTCTTTGCTTTGGACTCTGTAAGACTTGTTGGGCTCTTTGCAGTGTATCAGACCCTTCTTAAAACCTTGGTAGCTTTGTGTGTAGAGCCCCCAGTTTGTCCTGACCACTGACTGGAAAATGCTGCTCTGTGTGGTTGTTTGTGATAGTTAATGATGTTAGTAATTGTTACATTAGCAAATGTTTGTACTTGTTAGGCAGCAGCCATATAGCAGTTCATTCTCACTTCATACCATCCCTGAAGATGGTGTTTGTGACTTGCTCTTCTTCCAACAGCTCCTTTGTATCTAGACTTGACCATAATTTGGTCTCCTGTCAGTCTCACATATACTTGCCTTTTTATTCTGGTGGTCTGTTGTTGTCTCACTGTTTTCCCACCCAGCTCATGACTTCTCTCTGACTGGGCCCTTCTACTTAAGATGACCTTAGTTTTCTGGGACTTTTACTTCCTTCAACTTCTAGTGTCTACATATTGTTGAAAACAGGATGTCCATCTGTCTCAGTTGTAAACTGACAAGCAGACATAATCCCCTTCTTGTGAAGGCTGAAGAGGACTGGACTGTCAGGTGAGTGGACTCCCTCCCCCCCTCCTCCCCTCCCTTCTGTCCTTTCCTTTCTTCTTTCTTTTCTCTCTTAGTTGAAGTTAATCAAGTGGTTACTTAGTCTTTTCACAACCTTGTAGAGCGGAGGAATCATGCTTCTCACCATTAAGATTCTTGAGCCTTGTTTGAGATGGAAGATCCCATCTCAAAGACCAATGAAAGAGGTCAAGAATAGTGAAACCAAGGGCTTAATTGGCTGCCTCTTCCTATAGCAACCACTTTATTCTATGAGAAAACAGGAACCCCATCTAGCTGGTGGAGTAGAACATACAGTTCATGTTTTTGTGGTGGTTTGAATAAAACTGCCTCCCCTAGTAGGCTTTGGTGTTTGAATGCTTGATTGCCATGGAGACTTTGATAGATTAAGGATTACGATGTGTGGTCTTGATGGAGGAAGCATGTTATTGGGAGTGGCCTTTGAGATTTCAAAAACCCATTACCAAGCCCAATCACTCTTTTTTTATTCATCTTTATTAAATTGGGTATTTCTTATTTACATTTCGATTTTTATTCCCTTTCCCAGTTTCTGGGCCAACATCCCTCTAACTCCTCCCCCTCCCCTTCTCTATGGGTGTTCCCCTTCCCATCCTCCACCCATTACCGCCCTCCCCGCAACAATCACGTTCACTGGAAGCCCAATCACTCTTACTCTCACCCTTCCCATCCCTCCCTCCCTCCTTCCCTCTCTCCCTTCCTCCTCCTCCTCCTCCTCCATCTCTTTCTCTGTCTCTCTCTTTCTCTGTCTCTCTCTCTCTCTTCCTCTCTTGCTCTCTGTGTCTTTGTGTCTCTGTCTCTCCTTTCCCTCTCCCTCCCCCAACCCTCCAGATCACTCTGTAGTTCTAAAATACTTTTCCAGAATCATGTAGGCCACCATGTTCCCTGACGTGGTACTACTGGACCGAGGCTCTGAAACTGTAAGCAAGCCCTCAATTAAACTTTTCCTTTATAAGAATTTCTGTGGTCACGGTGTTTGTGCCTCTTCACACAATAGAATGGTTATTGGAACACCATTTTATGGTAAAGTCAAATTTCATGGTAAACCTATAATCTCAGGCCTATAATCCCAATGCTTGCAAAGATAAGGCAGGAGGATCACAAGTTCAGTGTGAGCAACTTTGTGAGACCGTGTCTCTATATATAGTAAAGCAGGTGGAGAGTTCAGCTTGGTTTGTTCCTAGTAAGTATAAAGCCCTAGGTTCAATAATTGGGTTTCCTATTTGCCACAGGCTTAGTTCCTACATACCTTTGTCACTTTTCTCCAAGGTCAGAGGTATTTTGGTAGAATATTTTGTGAGACTGTAGCATTTGTGAGCTGAGGCGAAAGAAAGAATGTGCTTTTTTTTACATGCTCACTGATTTCCACTCTCTCATCCTCTTTTCTTTCACTTTTAAAAACAGCCTCTGGCTCTTGTTTTCTTCTTCTGTCTTGGTGAGAAGCTATTATTAGTGGGAGTAGTTTGTCTCTGGCAGTTTCTAAGCATGGATGCGTTTTAGAATTGTATAATTGTCATAGTCTCTTAGAATGCAGGAGGCCACAGTGACCATTGAAGTCCATTTTTCTACAGGAGCAAATCAGTCAAGGTCACATAGCTGGCTAGTAGCAGAGCCAAGCAAGGCCCTGGGGTTCCTGAATCCTGATCCAGAGCTTTTAGCAAAGTCGAATAGGTTTTGAACCAAAGTGTTACCTCTCATTTAATGGACAGATTGTAGGATTTGCAGGTCATTCATTGCTGCTGCTATAAGAACAAGATTGTCGTGATGATAGGTGTCCCTTCCAGATTTCCAGAGAACAGCTCTTCTGGAAATGCCAGAGCTGGAGTCTCTTGCCAAACTGTAGCAACCAGTGCCCATGAGACCTGGGAATCCAGATCTAGCCAAAACCAGGGCCAGCTGCTCTAGGGGAAGGAACAAATTGTTCCTTCCTTGTCCATCTGGTTAGTTGGGCATGTCCTGGGGCAAGCCACAGCTACCACAGCTGCTTTCCTGAGAGGAAGGACACTGTGGGTGCCTTCAAATTCCTGAATTCCTGTTCTCCTTGGCAAGTGGCTAGTTATTTTTCTCAATGATTTTATGGTAGATTAATAACTAAAAGCTATTTTTAATCATGTTATGGACAAGTATAGATCTCATCTTTCAGGAAAAATAAAACTCCTGTTACAAAAACAATAGACCCAAATGCATCCAGATTCTACAGGTTGATGAGATAATTTTGAATTCTTTTATAAATATGTTTGGGAAATACACTAAATTCTGTAAAAGGAGCATGGAAGCCAAATGCGAGACATGCCACCCGACCTCCAGGATCTGACAATGTGATGGGGGTTATTATTTTACAGTTCTGTGTCAGACATCCAAAATGGACCTTATCCAAATCGGGGTGCTATATTTCTTCTGGAACGTTTAGGTGAGAACCCATCCCTTACTTTTTCTAGCTTCTGAAGTCATCTCACGTTCCTTGGCTTAGGGTCCCTTCTATCTCTGAAGAATCAGTAGATGATCACTAGAGTTCTCCTTCTACTGCCTGACCCCCAGATCCTCTCTGTTTACTTGACAGACTTTTGTAGTCATGCTGAGTTCATGCATGTCATTCTCTCATCAAGTTTGGTTATCACCTTTTTGTATGGGGGCCCCCAAACAAGAGTTTTAGAGATTAACATTTAATACTCTACAAGCTTGTTTTTCTTTTTATAATGGAGTTTCAGACATCCTAATATATATGTGATAAGTGGTAAGACTAGGAGTGGGATGGGAACACAGGAGGGGGGACCTAATACAATTGGAAGGGGATGGTGTGATGGTCAGGAATGTTGTCTGGGAAAAGTGGAAGTTTGCGTTTGTACTTGTAGCATGTGTGAGAGTCTGGCCATGTAGGGAAGAGAAGAAAGAGAACATGATAAGGTACACAAGTGAGGTGAAAACATAGGTTCTTGCCAAGAGAATGAGAGGGACAAGCAAGGCTGGAGGAGTTATACTTCCAAAAGTACTAGTATGAAACTGTTGGCATCCTAAAAGGAGCACAGGAATGACCTTTTCACAATGTTGGATAAAGGGCCTTTCACAATGAATGGATTGGTTAAAGAAAAAAACAATAAAGCTTTCTAAGACAGTCAAGAACCAGCAGTTCTACTATCCCTAAATTTTGGAGATATGGCTGTGGAAAAATGAGTAACTAGGGATGTTAAAATCTTTGACTAGACTAGGGCAACACATTGTAGAAGCCATGCCCTGAAATGTATGTGTGTAGTCCCACCACACATACATACACAAAGAGATACACAGAGAGACTCATAACCACACACACACACACACATACACACACACACAGTCACTCCGACACCCCCCCAACACACACACACACACACACACACAGTCACTCCGACACCCCCAACAACACACACACACACACACACACACACACACACACACACACACACACACACACACACACAGTGTCAGAGACAGAGTCAGAGAAAGATGTCAGCAAGAGAAAATCTGTGGAATGCAGACAAAGAAAAAAATTGTCTTCCCACTTCATGAGCTGTCTGATTGGCCAAAACAACTAGACACTGGGATCAGCTAAACCTCCTGGGCATAGTCTATGGAAGTTAACGTTCTGTGGTTCAGGAGACAGTAGATCTGGATAGAGAATTTCAGAGACCAGACAGAAGTTTTGATATTCACAAATAAGGGAGAGGGTATTGTGTTTTGTTTCTCTGAGTTAGATTACTTAATTCATTATAATATTTTTCAGCTCCATCAATTCATGATTTGTTTCATTGACTGCTGACTAGTGTTCCATGGTATGTATATCCATTCATGAAGCGTTCATTGGTTAGAGGACATTTCAGTAGTTCCTCTTCTCTAGCTATTATAAACAGAGAAGCAATGAATGTGGCTGAGCAAGTAGCTGTGGAGTAGGATGTCAAGTCCTTTAGGCATATGTCAAGGAGTGGAATTGACTGGGGCATATGGTAGCTCTAATTTTACTTGTTTAAGAATTCTCCTCACTGGTTTTTATAGTGGCTTTGGCAGTTTGCAATCTCACTACCAGTCAATGAGACTTCCCATTTCCTCAGTCTTTGCGGGAACTTGTTAGACGCTTCCTTGATCTTAGCCATTTTGACTGGGATAAGATGAAATCATAGAATAGTTAAAATTTGTGTTTTTCTAATCACTAAGGACGTTGAGCATGTTTAACGATATTTTTCTTAGTCTTTTGTTTTGAGAACACTCTGTTCAAATTTACAGTATATTTTTCAATTGATTCATTTTTTTTTGTTTTTGATTCTTGATACTTAAATGTTCTGGTTATTAATCTACTGGATGTATAGATAGATAGTAAGCATTTTTTCCAGTCTGTAGGCTTCCTCTTCACGTAATTGATTATTTCCTTTGTTGTGTAGAAGCATTCCCTGGACATATCAGGGAAATGCACACATGAAATATTAACATCATGGTTTCATGAATATGCTTAGCATGATGAAAATGCCATCTGACATGTTAATGTGGACAAGGAAAATCCCACATGCTGATACTCCCAGATAAAGAGCTATAGGTAGCCAATGTCCTCTAAAAGTTGAGAATCAATTTCTAACAGAGATGAACTCCCACATAAGTTTCCAGTTCCAAGTGGTCAGTCTATCATCTTATATGATACATATAAGAAATCCTAAATGAAAACACACACACACACACACACACACACACACACACACACACACACACACACGTGGAAGTTTCACACCTGTTTCTTACATCTACATCAGCCACACTATGATGAAGTCAGGCTGTATTAGAAGCTAGTTCTCAAGTGATGCTGACTTACTTAGCAAAGTGTATATATGTTGTTGATTTAGACCAAGGCTTTCTTTCCTGGTTATAATGCTTACTCTCACCTAGCTGTGGGACATCAAATGAGTTGACTTGCAGTTAAATAGTATTTGAGGACAATCTTCTACCCATGTGTCTCCACCTCTCTCAGTAAAGTGGTGCTCGCAAAAGTGCACAAGTATAAAAGCATACGGGATAGGTAGGCTTTCTCCAAGCCTTTGCCAGTGTCACAGATAGGACTGTACTAATCGATGAGTCATGTGACTAAATTGATTTCTGGATGAAAGGAACTGCAAAGTCACAGGGCATAGGACGTGATAAAGAAATATGAGATGGGGAAAAATATTGTAGGAATCAGAGCAGAACATGGTCTACTAAATCAATTAAGCAGGGTTCATATGATTCACAGAAACCCAAGCAACAAGCATGGGCCTGCATAGGTCTGCACCAGGTCTTCTGCATGTATAATATGGCCATTGGTTTGATTCTTTTATTTTGGACTTCTAACAGTGGGACTGACTATATATCTCTGACTCTTTTGCTTTCTCTTAAGATTCTTTTCCTCCTACTGGATTGCTTTATCCAGTCTGGATATGAGGATGAAGGGTTTTTTTTGCCTTGTCTTATGGTGTCTTATTTGGCTGTTGTCTCTTGGAGGCCTGCTCTTTTCTGAAAGGGAAACTGAGGGGGAGTGGATCTGGGAGAGAGAGGAGGTCGGGGAAACTGGGGAGAATGGAGGGAAGGTAAACTGTGGTGAGAAAATACTGTATGAGAGAAGAATCTATTTTCAATCGAAAATACTGAAAACAAAGAACTGGCATGATCAACACGATCAGAATCTTAGCCATTACTGCGTGCCTTCTTCCCTCAGACAATGAAGGACTTCTTCAACCTATCATGCGATTTGTCTACTGTGTGATTGTCCCACTGAAAGGTAAAGTGAGATTGTCACAATACTTCTGCAGTCTAACATATCATGCACTCAGCAAATTTGTCACTGAAGCCTAAGGAAATAGTTGTTGCTGGGTACACAAAGGAAGATATTTGAAAACTAGACTGGCCTTTATGATGTATTCTCCTCGTTCAGGAAGTCCCAATAAGTGGATATCTGTCCTCGGAAATAAATGAGTACAAATATAGTTTCCTTCTCCATGTTTCCCAAACTGCCGTATCACTATTTCTTCTTTATTTTTGTGTTTGATCAGCAGGAGCCTGCCTGAAAGTGTGAGGCACAAGGGAGAGGATTGGCCTCCCTTTCAGGTCCAAAGGATCCATCTCACTTTGTTAATCTACACCAGGGCTGCGGAGTTGCTCAATGTGAGCAGATACAGAACCTCACAGAAGGGTGTGGCATTGACTGCTGTTCTTTTTTTTTTTTAAAGATTTATTCATTTATTATATATGAGTACACTATAGCTGTCTTCAGAGACACCAGAAGAGGGCATCGGATCTCTTTACAGATGGTTGTGAGCCACCATGTGGTTGCTGGGATTTGAACTCAGGACCTCTGGAAGAACAGTCAGTGCTCTTAATCGCTGAGCCATCTCTCCAACCCTTGACTGCTGTTCTTAATCACGTGCCCCAAGGCCCTTGATTTACAGAGACTGTGACTGTACCTGGTGATGTCTTTAAAAAGCTGAGTAATATCAAGTGAGGCTATATGGGGGAGGGTTCTTAGGAAACATACCTGGTGTTATAAGAAAACACAAGGACATAGACACCCAGAGAAGAAAACCGTGAATACTCAGGTCAAAGAGAACCTGCTGCCAACCAAGGAAAACCCCAGAAGCAAAGCTCCTGAGACATTGAGCTTGAACTTCTACACTCCAGAACTGAAGAAAATAAATTGCTGTTTTTACGTGGTCTATGGTACTTTGTTACAGAAACTTTTAAAAACTGATGTACCACATTTGTCTATTAAAAAAATTATCTAGAGGCAGACCTGTTGGGAAGATCTCATTCAATCTCACCTCCAACATGACTGGACTCCAGCATGACTGAAGTCTGAGGGTGAGTCCAATACCCATGGGAGAATCTCTAGGAGGTGTCTGCAGGGGAAGGTTCCAGGGACCCCTCCAGAGTGCTAGTGAAGGCTGAAGACAGATGTTGCTGGGTCTTTTCATGTGGCATTCCTGGGGCTTTGCAAACAGTTCTGACTTAGTCCTTATAGGCCAATGCTAAATTCCATTCATTAGCAAGTTTCCCAACGGCCCAATTTTATCGGTTCTTTGAGACTTCCTCTTTTGCTTTTCAGGCCTCTGTTCTTCTAAAATGTGGTGTCTTCAGCAAATTCACCCACCTCATTATGAGTGATCTCTCTTCTAGGCCATTTAGCTCTTCTCCCAACTTTTAATAAATAAATACAGGTTCTAAGACCAAAGCCCAAGAGGCCATACGTTTAATTGCTTTCCATGCTGAGAAAGAATCATTTATTAGCATTGTGCAAAGCACTGAAAACCCCAGACCACATGAAACATGCAGGTTCTGAGCCAGAGCTTAGCAGAAAAGCAGCCAAGTTTCATCTGAACTTTGTTAGGCCTTGTGACCTTTCACAAAACCTCAAAGCAAACACAATTCGGCCCCTGGATAGGCTCAAGTCTGAGCTGAGAGCTGTCATTTGTTTAGATTTTCAGCAGCTGCTTATATGGCCAACCCCCATTCTTTTTTTTTTTCCCTCAAAAAAAAAAAAAACCCCTGTAAGATGGCTTTAGCCCAGTATGATGTTCTGTTTTATTTTTGTTTTGTAACATGTCTATTCATTGTGAAACTCAAGCCTCTGGAAAGCTTGTTCCACAGAAACAGTTGTGGGTGTAGAATTTCCAGGCAAATTGGAACTCGGAGATTAAAGCGGAATTCAGAGAGAAACTAACTGTAAAGTCACTGGTGTGACGAGAGAATGTGGAGATGAGGCAGGAGCAGGAGGTGAAAGGAGAGTTGTATTGATCTGTTTTAAAGAAGTTAGGTCTGGGAATGTGATGGTACTGCACACAGAGAGGTTAGGGCAAGATGTTGACTGCCTGCTTTAGCATGTGACATTTATAGTTTCCTTGTGTTCTTAACTGAGAGATCCCTTAATGGTATTTCACAGACATCTCTATACCATATACCCATCAGGGTTGCCTAAAATACCATTCAGTTTTATTCAATAGCTTTTATGGTGAACGCTCCTAATAGAAGGAACCAACTAGTGACTCTTATTACAGTTGGCTTGAGAAACACACCAGACATTGTGGGGATGAGAGGCCAGGGGTTTTCTTAGTTTATTTTCCAGTTGTTGCAATGAAACTTCTTAAGGAAGAAAGGATTTCTTTGGCTAACAATTCCAGCTTACTATCCATCATTGCAGGGAAATCACGGTGGCAGGAGCTTGAGAGATTTGGTCACACTAAATCCACAGTCAAGAGGAGAGAGCAGTAGGCTAAGAATACATGGTAGTAGTGGTACAGTTTCTGCTTTTATAGAATCGTGACATAACCGCCCCTGAGAATGCTGCTACCCAGAGTACATGGGTCTTTCCAATTTGACTAATGTAATCAAGATAATCTCCCATAGATATTGTAGGATCAACCTAATGTAGGCAGTCTCTCCTTAGGACCCCCTTTCTGGGTGATTCAAAATCGTGTTAAGTTGCTTATTAAAAACTACCATCATAACTTTACTCCTTGTCAATTTGACACACATTCCTTTTAAAGCCCCTGTAACGGTAACTTTATGACTATTATAGAGTGTAAAATGCATCAGACCAACTCCAAAAGTCCCCATAATCGTTAGTAGCTCTAACATTTTAGAAGTCCCAAGCCAACTGTGAATGTCTATGAAAACAAAACAAAACACAATTATGTTCTCCCAACATTTAATAAAACAACATAAACACTCTCATTTCAAAATGGAGGAATTGGGGCCCAGCAAGAAGGGAACACAGCAGAAAAGTCCCAAAGGCTACTAGGGTTCCAAAGACCTGGGTAGCCCCACTCCTCCAGCTTACCAAGTGCAACACATACAACCTCTCTCCTAAGCTTAGGATGGCTTCGCTGCACACCTGCAGTCAGTCATTCTTCAGGGTTTCCCAAGGCCCCACCATCTCCACCATCCTGGGCTCTCCTCTCTGGAAGATTAGGGTTTCCCTTCACATCTTCATGCAGTGGCTTCTCAGTGACTCTCCACCCTCCTGCACAGTTCCTTGTCTCAGTTACTCTCTGTGACCCTTTCAACCTTGGGTGTTTCATGCCTTTAAAACCAATACCATTTAGACTCCTGTGCCAAGTTCTGTTACTGGATGGAGGTGTAGGCTGGACTGCTTGGACCACAGCTCTATTAGCATCTATGTGATGACTCTGAGAAAACACATTTATATTGTCTCGGGCAGAATGCCAGGATTCTTTTTAATGTTATTAATATTTTTAAAGTTATGGTTATTTTTTCCATACTCTTTTTTTTTCTGAAGATTTAAGCCTATTCACATACCTTTACTCGATTAGATTAGAAAATTGCTCCATTATCTTTGATGATTCGGCTTCACTCAGAACACAGGCGGACTGAAGCAAAATCTTGGTCAAAGTGTCAATGAGTGGCCCCTAGCTCGGTTCCTGAAAGTCTTTTCTCCGCTCTGAAATCTCAAGAGGCAGATGCACACTGCCCACGTTTCTTTCATCATTCTTGTCTTCTAAGCTCCCACTAGAAATGTCTATTCACTGTGCGGTGGGGAGATGGGAAGGATGTTGGAATGGAGCAGTGTGTGGGGCAGCAGCAACAGGAATAAGGGAGCATGGCTATGACACACACACATGCATGTTGTTTCTGTGTAGGCGCAGCAGGGCGGTGTACAGCCACTTGGTTCTACCCTGGAACATGTTGTCCAACAGAAATCATAATTGAGAATGAGAGACATTGAAGGCTTCTGTGACAACATCCCTCCCCTGCCAGACTCCCCCCAAAATAAACAGTCCAGGCAGGAATCTTGCTTTTCATGTTTGATGGCTTTTGGGGGGGGGAGGCAGAGTCCTCAGTCATCTTTAAAGGGCCAGTCATTGGACGTTTGACCAGGCTCCAGTAAGCATGTGGGCAGCACAAACTGGATTTGCAGTACAATTTTCTTTTTACGGAGAGAGCAAAGAGCATGAGGGTGGCCCCAGGAGGAATGGGAAGGAAGTGTGACTGCGTACATTATATGAAATTCCCAAGTAATGAAATAATACATTATGTTGGGGAAAATCAACAAATAAGCTACAACATATTTGATAACTACTTATGTTAATAATTAATAGTATTAATAATTTTCTCGAAGCAAAAATAAGTGTTTTAACTACTATAGAAGTGTTACCAAGTAATTGAGTTAACAAAGAATAATATTTAGTATGACAAAGTGTTCATCCACTTTAATATAATTATCTTAATGGAAACATTAGTGTTAATAAATGCAGAGATAAAATACCTTTGGACTTGGTATAGAAACTCAAAATGGCAGTATCAAAAACGCCGTAGTTAAAATGTTACACTTCTGCTCCTTTCTTTGGGGCTGATACAAAATTCTAGCCATCGCTGAGATCAATATCTACAAAAAGATTGCCAAGGTAAATGATTTGGATTTGGTTCACATAGCACCTGAAATGTAGGGAAATGTATCACATCTTATCTGTGGTTCCTGTTTAGGCTTGCCTTGGACATCAACGAGCCCGTGGAAGTTAAGTTACTGCCTCCTTTACCTTACAATGAACCTTATGAGGTCCCATAATAACTGTATCTCCCTGTTCTCCAACCCCAAACTCTTTCCAAGTACAGCTCTGATGGAAAGGGACTAGAGCAAGGAGCCAAAGAAGAAGAGAAGCCCCATAAGTATCAGTCTAACTCATGGAGGAGTTCACATTGGCTTTCTAAGCTTTGAGACTTTGAGGTAGGTCTTTTCCGGCTGTAAGACTCAATCATTACTGAAACCCAAGTGAATCCATTCTTTACCTGACATTGCGTCAGCACCACAATAAGCTTCTTGCCCTGCCTCAAATGAACTTTTAACACACAGTGATCAAAATCCTGTCCAAATGGCCTTATGTGTAGAGCAACTGCTTGCTTTCAGCTCTCTGAAAGGGCTACTAGGTACACAGACTCCACCCTATCTTTGTCATAGTCTTCTGTGTTTGCTTATGCTAGCATCATTCTGCCCAACCAAGCATTATGTTTAGTCTGTGTTAATAAACTCCTGGTACCCAGTCTAGAATCTGACTCTCCCCAAGGTACCTGCCCCAGTCCTGAAGGCATGTCTAATTTAATACACAATTGTGCTTCTCCCTCAATCTCCTGATATCATGGACTGCAACTTCAAACTGAGTGGCGAATTTCATTACAGCAAGAGGGAAGTTAAACTGGAGCAGCATGAAGACAAGAAGAACTAGAGATACTGCAGTGGTAGAGGTGGCAGGTGTGTGGGCGTGGCTGCTGCAGGCTGCTAGAGTCAAGACCTGTAAAGCTGTTCTGACAAAATAATACACTGAGTGCAAACGGTTGTGTGTCACACAGTATGTTGTATTGTTTAGATGGCTTTACATGCAAATATCCATTGCAACAAGTCATTCATTTTGTTCAAGGTGTCTGAAGCACTATGCATACTAGACTATTCCTGAGACACATCTTGGATACTTTGTGTATTTGTGAGGTTGGCTAAGGGGGATGGGAAAGAGCAGAGCCATGCAGGCTCTCTGTGCCAGCCACCTACCAGCTTCCCTGAAGGACCATTGCGCTTGTAGCCCATAGGGCCACTGTACTCACAGCCCACAGGGCCACCTTGCTTGCAGCCCGTCATGCTCATATACCTGTCACCTCCATCAGAGCCACATCCCTAGTTCCTCTTCTGTCTACCTCACCCTCTCCACTCTGTCATTTTCTTTCCCATTCCATGAAACCACTTTTTAAAAACATTTTCCCATTAGACCTGCTGTTTAAAAAGGGTTGTTCCAGAGAGACTCTGTGCTCTGCAGGCTTCTCCTCGCCTGGTGAGTCTCTCTTGCAGTGTGAGTCTTTCAGGCCCCTCAGGTGCTGGAGCTTGATGCCACCTTATATTTTTTAATACCTGTATTGTATGGAATGTTAATGTGTCTTTATTTTTTAAATGTATTTATTTATTCAGTTTACAACCCAATATTACCCTCTTCTCTCCTCCAAGTACCCCCTCATGGAAGCCCTCTTTTGAGAAATGGAAGACCCCTCTGGCTATCTCCTTCCCCACCTCACTTCCCCCACCCCCTGACACACATGCTCACAAACACCATCCTCCCCCTTTTCCACCCCACTCCATGCCACCTTGAATAGACTTCACAGCAACTCTTATAAGGAAAATATTTAATTGGGGTTACATTTCAGAGGTCAGTCTGTTATCATCCTGGCAGGGAGCATGCATGGGCTTAATGCAAACAGAAGTCTGTTGGGGATTTAGCTCATCATCCTGGTAGAAGCTGAGTTTTGGGGCTGGGGATTTAGCTCAGTGGTAGAGCGGCTTTAGGGCGCAATGGGTTCGGTCCCCAGCAAAAAAAAAAAAAAACCAAAAAAAAAAAAAAAAGAAGTGGAGCTGGAGAGGTAGCCAAGAGTTCCACATCTTGGAGCTGCTTGAATCTCCCTTCTAGTTGATTATAGTTGTAGGGCACCTGCCTGGGAGGCCAGGGACAGCAGCTCAGCATATACTCTGTAATTCCATTAAGCCTGACCTAACAACATTCAGGCAGGCTGCCAAGTAGAAATCCCATTCTGGCGGTCTCCTACCCCCCATCCACCTTCAGGCAGCTTTGGAGGCTCTCTCCGCTCTTACCCAGGCTAAAGGGCTACACCTCAATTCAACTGCATCCCTGTCTGTTGGAAATGGGTGCAGGGTGATCTTATAGGAAGATGACTGCAGAGTCCTCCTTAGTCCAATGGACTTACCACCCTAGCATCTAATCCCTGGGGATTTCCTTCCTTGTGTGGTCCTTGCCTGGAAGCTAAAAATAAATTACCCAGAAGGAAAAGGGAGGAGGGAGGAGAAGGGAAGGAGAAGGGAAAAGCAAAAGAAGGAAAGAAGGAAAGAAGGAAAGAAGCACGTACAATCCTGCTGGAAAATATTTAAAATATGGCCAACCCTAAGCATACTGGGATCGTAGTCACCTCTTGCTTGCCTGCCTACCCAATGCCTGTTGGTAATTTAATCAGAGCTCGGCTTATTTACTTAGACTGAATTTTTTTCAAGTTACATCTTTTGTGACTAAAACCTTTTTACTTTTAAGATTATAATTTAATGGCATTTCTCTCTTCCCTTTTGCCCTCTATTTTCCTTCAAATCAATGGTCTCTTTTTTTCACTAATTGTTACTGTGTGTATTTGAACACACATATATATTCCTAAATAAAGCCTGTTGTGTTCATATAATGTTAGCTTTGTATGTTTTTAGGAATGACTGTTAGGCATTGGGCAACTACTTGGTGTGCTCTTCCTGGGAGGACCACCTCACTCTGCCTCGCACCAGCCCACACTCATATACAAACCCAGTGATAGCTCACTTTTGTTGAAGCTCACTAGGATGCTCTCTGGGTTTGTTCTTTCACATGTGGGTCAACTTTATCAATAGATGACAAAGAGGACTGTGGGAAATTAAAGGGTCCAGAGATAAACCACTGCTGTACTGCCTAGTTTCTTGTCAGCTTCACATATGATATGGTCATCTGGGAAAAGAAGCTTCCCTAAGATTCATCTACAGGCAAGTCTGTGGGGCAATTTTCTGGATTAACGGTTGATAAGACAGAGTTCATCCCACTGCATACAGTGACCCAGCTGGGCAGGGGTTCTTAGGTATGTAAGAATGCAACCAGAGAGAACCATGGGAAGCAAGCTGGTAAGGATTAATTTGCATGGGCTCTGCTTCAGTTCCTCTCTCCAGTTCCTGCCCTGGTTTCTCTCAGTGACTATAAACTCTATCACTGTAGACACGATTACTATAAACTGTAAGTTGAAATAAACTCTTCCCTCAATTTTGTTTTTGGTCATGTTATTCATGACAACAATAGAAGCAATCTGGAACACTGCTTCATTATGAAAAAATTCCAGAACAAAGCTAAAACTCTTCAAAAACTCTTTGACAATAAATTCTGGCTCAAAATGGCCATTCTCGGCTTACAACATTGTTGGATTTGTATTCTGTCTTGGTATTTTTACTGCTGTGATGAAACACCATAACTAAAAAAGCAAGCTGTGGAAGAAAGGATTTATTTGTTTTATGCTTCCATATCGTTGTTCATGATATAAGAATCCCAGGACAGGAACTCGAACAGCACAGGAACATGGAGGCAGGAGCCGATGCAGAGGCCATGGAGGGATGCTTCTTACTGGTTTGCTCACTCTGCATATGTTCATATACATATGTTCATATAGAACCTAGGACCACCAGTCCAGGGGTGGCCCCATCCACAATGAGCTGGACCTTCCTCCACTAATCACTAATTAAGAGAATTCTCCACAGACTTGCCTACAACCGGCTCTTATGGAGGCATTTCCTTAATTGAGGTTCCCTTCTATCAGATGACTTTACCTTGTATCAACTTGACATAAAACTATCCAGCACATACCTCTTTAATTTTTAAATAAAACTTTAAGGGAAACATATAAGATTAATAGAGAAGAAAAAATATTATTGGGAGCGTTTGTGAAATCTAACACGCACAGAGATGAAGGAACGTGAAGAAGTGCAGAGAATAGATATTACAAATTATCTTGGAAAAAAGAGAAGTCTGGGAACACAGACATGTTTTGCAATTTTAGAATATTTTCTTTCTAGTTTGATGGGTGTAGGACTATTTAGTCTCTTTGAGTATCAAGTGACTCCTCTTAGAGACTTTCACGGTCTCGCAGCATGATTTTTGAAGTTTAAGAAGCGTACAAAAGCTTTGGCTAATCTGGAGGGTGAAGCTCACAAGAGCGATTACTGAGTATTGATCACGGGCTGGCAGAATAAATGCCTCCTGATGTCTATCAACTTCCCATCTCTCCTCTTCCTCTCACTTCTTTCCTGATTCCTTCTAATAGGTAGACTTCATGTAGTCTCAGGGTAGGAGCTAGCCCTACCAAGGAAGATAAACATTATAGTCCATGGTTAGGTTTATGAGTCCTATTGGATAAAGTGGCTCAGAGACAGAGGTCACCTTTGTAGCAGTTAGTCAACCATACCTGTAGAGTCACATCTAGATCCCAGCAAGGTTGTATATCATGGAAACTGGTGAGCTTCATGGATGACATTTTTCTGGACTCTAGTCTACATGTCCACTTCTTTGGTTGACTTTAATGTATCTATTCTTTGTTAAGAAATGTGACTATGAATAAAATGTTTCACTGAACTCATGAGTCTTCTACTGAAATTATTGAAGATCATGGAGGTTTGGAAAAATCCATGTACTGAGTTAATTTAAAGATGAGTGTGCTCTCCTGTGGTCTCTTTCCTTATATACCGTCACTGAGTTCTCATCCCTTGTCTTCGGGGACAGAAATCTTGGACATCTTAGGCCACACTGGCAGTTAGGAGGACTGTCTTTAACCTCATAGTTGACTCAGTGTACCCTTTCCTTTTTCTCCTACTTCTCCCTCAAAACGCTGGCTAGGTTTGATCATTGCGTCATTGTCGGTAATATCTGAATGGAAGAAATAAGAAAATCCCAGTGCATCTGTTTGCTTTGGGATGTGGGTAAAATGTATGCAAAGTGGTGCGGTTTAGATCTCTTCAGGGAAACAAAGGTTCTTCATCTCTCATACATGGTTAATCCAAACATAAAATGCTGGCTGGGGGCCAGGCATTGACCTGAATCCAGTATGTGCCATCGATTGATTTGATGTTGATAGTACATAGTTGAGACAGATTCTATTATTACTATTGTCATTCCCACTGCCATATTAGTGAAAGTTATGACTTTTTTGTAAGAGTTTAGTCATTGTTTATTGATTTTTTTCCCCTCATGGAAAAGGAGGATTTAGCTTAGCTTTGTTTCATGTGCAAATCGGATCTCCCCACCCCACCCCCTACACATGCAAACATACACACATACCAATATGCCATTTGCAGTCCCTGGCTCTCCCAATATATGTGTATTGACTTTGGGTAATCCTGTTAAGTGGTTATGTTATGTTGTTCACATAGGAGCAGCTCATAGCAGAATCACACTGAACATGCCCTTCACTCCTGATTTCCTACCATTTATCTTCTCACCTATATATTTTTGTTTTATTAGTTTTTATGTTCTGGTTAGCCAATGATAGTCTCAACACTAGTGTAAATATCTAGGATTGCTGAATCATTAGAAACTTTTTCAACTTGAAACCATTTCTGGGAGCCCTCTGGTGCACTCTGAAATGGACTTGTTCTCTGAGTTCCTTGGTGAGATGTTGTGTTAGTGTCTCATTTCATCTCAAGTGTAGCTATCATTACTTAAAGGAGTTATGATTTGATTCTTTAATGTCCCCCAAGGTTTATATGTTAGAAGTTTGAACCTCAGCTAAGGGCTCTCTGGAAACATGGCATAACCTTAAGGAGAAACTAAATGTTGGAGCTCATGCCTGTAAGAAACGAGTACCGGCTAGTGCTATTTTCTAGGCTGTGTATAAAAAACAACTGGAATTAACAATCTCTAAAACTGAAAATCCACAATAGGAACAGGAAGCAAATAGCTAAGAACACATTTCCCCCCTCCAGTCTAGTGGTCTCTCTTGCCTGCTGTTTTCCCTGTTGACAGAGATGAACTTGTAGCCCCCTGAGAAGGAAGTATGGTATATAGGCTGTCAGGCTGCTCCAGAGTCTCCGAGAGAATTCAGGGAGGTGAGATTTTCATTAGCTTAGTAACACTGAAGGTTACAGTCCCTATAGCTTCCTAAGAAAGCACTTGATGCAGACACTTGCTCTTATCTGAAATTGTTCATGTTTGAAAAATGAACTCCTAAGTGTGCCTGGGCATGGGATTCCAGGCAATCAGTTACTTTCCTTCAGGACATTTCCCCCATGTCCCTCTGGTTTTCTATCTGTACTGTTATTGCAAAGAAGGTCAGTGCCAACAAAGAAGGTCTCTTCTAAACTCTGTTTAATAATAAGTTAGCCTTCTCTCAGGTTGAAGAGCACCTTTGTAGTCTCCTAAGACTGCCTGATGACATGACATAGAGTGGCCTGTTCTGTTATCTTGAATTGACAAACTGTTCAGTCTGAATGAGTACAAACACACACACACACACACACACACACACACACATATATACACACACACACACACACACATATATATATGTACACACACACACACACACACACACACACACACACACATTCATTGTTCAGTTCTCAGGAATTTTCTTGAATTGCTTTTTCCATGATTTCTTTTCCAGGCTCCCAACTTCTTTTTTCTTTGCATATTAGACAATCTAGAATTGTTTCTTCATTTTCTGATCTTCTGTTCTTGCTTGTTAAAAAGTATGTGTTATTTTAGTATGTATGTTTGAGTCTAAGTATGTACACAATGTATACACACAAACTACAGGACAACTTCCTCTCGATTTTGTTTTCAAAGCAGAACCTGTCTTGTTTCTGCCACATAGAGTACACCAGGCCAGCTAGCCTATTACTTCTGAGTGAACCTCCTGTCTCAGCCTTCCATCTCATCATAGGGATTTCTGGGATTACAGATGCACCCTACTACATTTGGCGTTTTACATAGGTTCCAAAGAGGGAAGCTGGTCATGAGAGTCATGTGGTAGATGTTTTTACGTGTCGAGCCATTTCACCAACTCCTGTTAAACTTCTCTTTCTATTTATAACATTTTAAAAAGAATTATTTCTTTGAGAGTTTTATTCAAAGTGCTTTGATCATACTCACCCTTCCTCAACACTTTCTGAGTTTACCACATTTCCCTCCCCACCCAATGTCATGGAGTCCTTTCTGTTCCAATCCTTCAAGACCAGTTTTGTGAGGCTGAAGTATTCTTGGACGTGTGGTCATCTACAGAAATATGGCTGACTTACCAGGTGCTACACTCTTAGAGAAAACTGTTTCTCCCTCTCCCCAGACCTAATAATTGCCAATATCGCCATGGAGTTTTCTATTGACTTTTTCGTTTAATTTCTAAAAGACTTCTCCATATTTCACTTGTAAAACCTCAAAGCTTGTCCTTTCTTTGACACTTGATTTCCAGTAGCTTTTGATGTTATCTTTAGCGTTCCTTTGTCACAGTATCTTGTTCTTTTCCCTAGACTCTGATTCCTTCCTTGTTTTCTGATGGTTTATTGCTAATGGCTTCATTGCTGTTTTCTTTTTGTTTCCTGCCTTGTGTCATCTTGCATTTCTATCTATTTCACTGTTGAATCTAATTTATATATTATTCTAACTTAAAAATTGTGTGTTGTCTGCAATTTTGTCCACTTTAGGAACAAGTACCATTTGCGGTAGCTTCCTTCTCTATGTAAACCAGTAGAATTCCTTTCCAGAGCTCCAGCTCAGTATGAGCCCAGCACTCAAGTGCTTTTGTTGGCAAATGAATGCAGGAGTCTGCTTGTAATAGCCCTCCTACAATTCCCTAGTGCACAGCCAATTCAGGGGTCACGTGGTGTCGTTAGCTACCCATCCCCCAACCTCTAAGGTACTGACATCACTTAAAGGTGCTACAGTATTTTATTAATCTTCGTAATAGCCTTTATCTTGAGTGCAAGTAATTTTTTTCCTTTGGCTATGAGCCAGTGTAAAAGATGTGACCAAAATGTACATTGTCATAAACAGGGGTGTCTAAACTATTGTGTCATATTCCCAATAATGGGCTTACCTGACACGTGGACCATCTCCACCACATCATTTGGTATTTTGTAGGACCCAAGAGAAAATATTAGGAGTATGTTGTACGCTGTCTAGCACCTGATTATTGCACTAATAATGTTCCAAGTATGTCATTTATCACAGCGGTAATTAATAATAACAAAACCCCTTATATGCCACTGAGCTCTATGAAATCTACTTCACAGTTACAGCATGATCATGTTTTTTTTCTCTTTCTCTCAGAAAGGGCCCCTGGAGATTGTGTTATTCTTTTATCCTTGGGGTAACAGTGTGGGGGTCAGTGTTTTGTGCTCCAGACACTATGGCTGAGGCCCATATTAGGTCAACCATTGTCCCAGCCTCTAGAGCTAGCTCTGCCTTTGTGTTCCTGAGTTCTGCATCTGGGCTTGGCAAGGTCGGACTCTTACTTGCACCTCACAGGCTGACTGTACTTTCGGATGTCATAGCTTCCTTTGCTCTAAATAATTAGAAAGAGGAATCTAAACTAAATACAGAAATACTGCTCGTTTTGGCCCAATTGCCAATTAATTGATTCCATGTGCTAAAGGTGGCAACCGACATATCAGCAAGAGCAGCGTCCTCAGAAGGGAATGAGCAAATGAAAGATGGACGGGAAGAAAGTGCCGAGTCCTTGTACACAGGCTCCCTTGCTGCATACTGAGGGGACTGGGCTCCTCACAGGTTGTACACGCAGCTTCAAAAGAATAAAAGCATCCAGCATGGGAGGGCTGGTGGAGATCTGGCGTGATATCTATCCTCAAATGGAACTGTGTGGAAATGCTGCTGGATTTTAGAAGTAGGACAACAGACACTTCTATTCCCGTATGTACTGCCTAAGTCTTCCGTGAGAACTGTATTTTCAATAGAAACTCCATTGAACATGAGAGAATTCCAAGAAAGGACTCCCTTCCTATAGAATAGATGTAAGAGGGGGACACTGGGTAGGCCTGAGGGTCGAGGTTGGAAAGGCAAATCTGTTGAAGAGGAACTACACTGGCATATGGTCAGTTGTCTGAAACAGAGGAACTACCACTCTTCTTTCTACCTCCTTCGATAGTTCCAGCCAGTCCGTGCTGTATGTTCTGGGTAATTTCTATTTTATTTACAACTGCAATTGCCTGGGAGACTGAAAGCAGAGACTGAAAGCAGTGATCCCCCCTCCTCCACATACACACCTTCTGAGCCAATCCAGTCTCCATTTCTTAGGAATATTCATTTCCTTGGCTTCTACAGTTGAGGCTGGGCAGTGATTGCCTACATGATTCTCCAGCTTTCCTCATGCTGTATGGCAGCTGGATGCTCGCCGTATGTGCCAGCTGCCCAACCATGTGCACAGTACTTCTGGGAACCATGTCTTGGTTTTTCCTTGATTTGTTTTACTTTCTATATTCTTTTTTTAAATGAATAAACTCTTGACATGTGGCCTATGAGGAAAAAATACTTAACTATTTAGTTTTCCATTTCTGAGAGAAGTTGGGAAGTGGAAGGCATGAACACTGGCTATCTTGCTGTATATATCAATGAAGCACTCGGTGTATGGAAACAGTTCTATCAAGATAACCCCCAGACTGAAGACTGTTCACAAGTCACCATTTTGAAGGAAGGACTCACTAACCACAAGTAGAATGAAAATGAAACCTACTAGACATGGACAAAAGGAAGGATTTGATGATAATTACAATTTCAGGGGATCCAGAGACCATGAATTTGAGAAAATATGCAGGGAGTTGGGTACAAGGGAGAGAAAGGAGAGGGGAAAATGACATAATTATGTTTTAATCTTAAAATGGGCTATGAGGGGCTGGAGAGATGGCTCAGCAATGGAGAGCACTGGCTGCTTTCCCAGAGGACCTGACTTCAATTCCCAGCACCCCCATGGCAGCTCACAACCCTCTGTCACTTAATTCCAGAAGACCCAACACCCTCACACAGACACACATGGAGGCAAAACACCAATGCAGTCAAAATGAAAATTAAAAGTTGAAAAAGGATGTTCATTTACTTTTAGTTAGACCTGATCAATATTATTATGTGAGGGATTCCCTGTTTGCAAGTGCAGATACTAAACTCAACCCATTTTACTAAAAGTAATGATTTGTTCACAAGATCCTTAGCTCTCTCCAAGAATTCGAGAAATGGCAGCGACACAGGTAAGCCGGCATCACATTTGGAGCAACCTCTCTTTCTTGTCCTATAGTACATACAAATTGCCTTCAGCGTTCCTTCCTATCCCCCACTGAGGGTGTGAGGGTTCAGTGTGAGTGTTCTTGGCACAGCATGACATAAGTGCTCACCCCTGAAGTCATCATCTGTGTCTCAGGAGATGAGACAGTAGGTTGGACAAGTGTGGGTTGAGTACCAGCATCTGGGCCAATCCTCTGTGGATGGAAGGGAGCTGTGTTAATTACTTTTCATGTAGTTGTGACAAAAATACCTGCCATAAGTAACTTAAAAGGAGGGGATTTTTGTGCTCATAGTTTTAGAGGATTTGATTCATAATGCTTGGTCCCATAATGTGCTTAGACAAAGTACCTTGGTAAAAGCATTTGGTGGAGAAGAGCTGTCACATGACTAACCAAGAAGCAGGATGTATAACCTGGCCTTCAATAGTATATCTTACCCCAGTGACCTATTTCTTTCAGCCAGGTCCCACATTTTAAAGTTTCTGCAACCTCCATAAACACTGCCACCAGCTAGCAACCAAACACCTCAAACTGAGGCTCTGGAGAGCCTTCAGACTGAAATCATAATAGTAGAGGTCATGCCACGCATGTGTAAGTTCCTATGTTCATTATGAGCTTCAAGGAGAGCAGAGTAGAAAATACCGCAGGTGTCATCCACATAGTTCAGTGCTATTTAGAGCAATGCCCTTTGTGTGCTTGTTTTCCTTACAGCTTTGCTGATGGTAGGAAAAGGATGTTTCTTCAATTTAATGTGAAATGGAAGTCACATTTGTGTTTGTGCCTGGAGGATATTTTTGGCTGGAGGAGGTAGGCTCACACTCTTCCAGAGTGAATGCTAATGGCATTAAATAGTGACCTTTGTAAGAACCAAATACAAATGGATGCTAGCCAACATCATGGTTTGGAGAGTATTGTGTTTCTTATAATTAAAAGTTCTTAGGCAGCAGCTGGATGAAGGAAATGCTTGACTCAAAGATCAGCATCTTACAGCACGCTGATTTTTAGTGAAGTATGAGCGAGGGTTTGTTGCCACACACCTCTTCCTGCCACGTACAAGACTTTCTCTTTTTTGTTTTCATTTTAAACATAGTCATTTTCAAATCACTCTACTACCTTTACTACTATTTAATACTATTTAATACTATTACTACTACTACTACTACTACTACTACTACTACTACTACTACTACTACTAGATTGGCATTATGATACAAACATTTGAAAACATCTCATCACTACTTATTATTATCATCACCAAAACATTTGCTTGATGACTCTTGACTTGGTTTATAATCACAAAATTGCTAAAAAAAAAAAATGTATTGTAGAATCTCAATGACTGTAATAGAGAGACTGACTCTTTCGCTCTTTGAGAATACTTACATTGATCCAACTACACAGAAAACCAGAAAGGACAGATAAGGATTAGGAAGAAATACAGTTGGATACTCCCAATCACTTCGACTGCTTCCAAACACAAGTAATCAGAGATGTGAGGAGGAAGTGGACAATTATAGGCACATGAATCAACAAGGGAAAAAACACAAATAGCTTGTGAAAATATTGTGTAATACAAGAAACAGTAAGTGGTTCATTGCAGATATAAAGAAAAACTTATGTTAGAGAAAAAATAGTTGACTCCAGGAATCCAAAGTAAATCTTTGAAAGCATCTGGTTCATGTTCACAATAAATTCTACCAAATTCTCTGTTAAACAAAAGAGGAAAAGAAAGATAATTGGGCAATTGACAAAAATTAAAAGGGAGTTCCTAGAATGTAGAAGAAAACAGTCTTAATGAGATTTTTTTAAAAAGTATGGCAAATTCATTGAAATGAATGTTGTATATCTTGGATTTGATATCATAAGTTAAACAGTCACAAGAGGTCTGCTTTCTACAATGAAGCAATGGAACTAAGCTTCATGATCAGAGTGTGGGGACTCAGCACCTAAAATGCAATAGAGACTGTAATTCCCATTCTTGTATTGGAAGGAGGATGGACGGCTAACACAGGAGAATCCCCAGAAATATTTGGCTACCTAGCCTGATCTTCCAGCCATGAATTATGAATTGTCTCAATTTAGAATATAAACACTTACACAGACGTTTTTCTTTTGATCTCTAAGCAGGTGCTATGATACACACACACACACACACACACACACACACACACACACACACACACACACCAGGCAGGTGGTCAGGCAGATTGTTCAGTGGGTGAAAGCACGTGGTGTACGAGCAAGGAGAGTGGAGTTTGGTTCTCCATTACAAGGTGTTAATTAGCTTGATGACAGTAATCCTTTCACAAATAAACATATATAAAGACAACATGAGAATATGTAATTTTATGTGTCTGTCATATTATAAAAATCTAGAGAAAAGCGACCTTAAGCTTTAGGCTTTATAAAAATTGCTTCTTGGGTTGTAATTATAATTATTATCACATAACTGATAAAAATGGTGAAATTGAATTATACATTTTGAAAAATTGTAATAAACCATTAAAGGTGTAAATGTATTGGGAATACAGCTCTTGATGAGATGGATAGGGATATTTATCTTTCAGTCAGTTCCTGGGTTCAGTGAATAATACCTTAGAATGAGACAGGATTCCTCATTGTTCTATTATTTCTTTTCATAAAAGAACATGCAGGGGAACTATTTTACATAAATGGAAATGAAATGTTATTTTAAAGTATATTATAAATATTATAGAATAATAGAATAATGGTATACTTTCTAAATTTTATGACTCATATACTTAAAGTCACTTTGCCACAAAACATCAAAATGACTTTAGCTATGTAACAGCTTATAAATGTATAGTCTTCTTATACTTTTATTGAAAGCAAGAAGTTAAAAACACATGGTACACTACAATACATGTTACCAAGTTGATTGGGTCTTCTATGTTATTAAGACTTACATTGATACCTCAGGTTTTCCTTCTCTTTGGCACTCTGGAGGTATTTTCCAGAACTGATGTACCTGTTTTGTTTACCACTGCTGTACAACAAACAGTTCCAGAACCTGGAAATGTAAGACAGCCAGTTTAGACCCTCAAGCCAGGAGTTGGGAGAGTGTGGTGCAGATATTCTCTCCAACGTCACAAAGAAAAATACAAAGCTTGAATGGCTCCCTCATACCAACCAAGAGTAGAATTATCTATATTTTTGTCTTGCACTGTTTGTACTACTCTAACTTAATGTCATAGACTTCATGGTTTATAAAGAACAGGAATTGATTTTGTGTGGATTTAAAGGCTGGAAAGTCCAAAGTCAAATGACAGAGATTTTTTTGCCTATTAAGGGTCTTTTTCCTATGTGCTTTCATGGAAAATGGAGGGGCAGAGCACAGAGTACAGACAGATACTGTGTCTTCACATGGTAGAAGAGGAGAAACAGTCTCCTCTGTGTACTCCATTTAAAAGGACCTTCATCACCTCAGGAAGGCTGTGCCCTCAGAAGGTAATCACTCTTAAAAATCTGTATTTCCTACCATTATTACATTGGAGGTTTTGCTCAGAAAGGATATCATCATCCAAGCTTTAGCACACCTTCACATATATGTCATCTGCAGTATGTGGACAAAAGTCTTTTGAAGGCTGGGCTAAGCAGAAACTGCCCACCCTATGGTCCACACATTGCCTTTCCATGGGGCTTGGCCTACAAGATCATGACCTCAGGGTAATCTGATTTCTTCCAGGGTAGAGGCAAAATAGACCCAGCCTTGGAAACCACATGGCCTCCCTTCTCCTTTACTCTGCTAGAACTAAATACAAAAGAGAAAACATCTCTTGACGGAAAGCATGTCATGAAACCTGTGACCACTGTTTAGAGCCTGCCAGAGCACCTTGTAAAGATTTGAAAAGGGAGATGCATAAAGAGGCAAAAAATTGCGGAGGAAAGGAAGTGGGAAAGATGAGCCTTGTGATATCTTGAAAGCATGCCTTTTTAATTTTTGAGAAATTTACACAGAGAAGCCAGGAATCTGGAAATGAGCTCCTCCAAAGCCATCCATGCTTGCAACCACATTGTCAGACTTTCCTACACCACCAGAATATGTGGACATCAGTTTGAAGATCACTGCCTTGGGATTCTTCTTCGTAGAGCTACCTTAGACATGTCTTGCTAAAGTGTGAAAAAGATACAGGCATCACATGACACATGGGACGAATAACAGCAAGAAGACAACAGCAAACACTGCCAAGAGCAGCAAACCCCAAACCATCTTCAGCAGAGGAAGAAGAAAGTCTTCCTCTTTTAAAACAATTCAAATTTCTTTTTTACAAAATCAAAAACTAGATACAGCACAACATTTACTACAGGACTTCAAAGAAAATGGAAGAGATTAAAGAATTCTGTGAGCAGCAAATTTTCATATATGAAAAGACTGTGAAAAAGAGAATGGGCCCAGGAGATAGCTTGTTTCTATGTTACTGGAAAAAGAAAAGAGCTGAAGAACAATGACGATACACCCTAGTTAAGAGAAGAGTGAACATTAATAAAATCTCAAGATAAAGTGGGGATTAAAGGCAATAAGTTTGGTGGTAGCCACATAGTTTGTGTACATATTCCTGATTGCCACATAAGAAGCAAATTAAGAATGGAGACACCAGGCAAATTTCATGGATGTGTTACAAAAGGGAGACAGATCAAAGAAAAATGTGTTGTGAAAAGTCACCATGACCCCAGATTTCTTGTCTTCTACCAGACCTAGAAAATGAAAAGTATCCATGAGTAGGAGGGTGCACAACTCAAACCACCAAAGATAATTTTTCATAGGTTAAAAAAATTATACATGAAAATATATTAAATACCCCAGAACCTCAAAGAAACAACATTCAAATCAATTTCGGCAACTATAAAATATTTGAATTAATTGTAAGAAATGAATTGGCATCAAAATAAGAAATAAATTGTGTATATAGCTTAAACAAAAACCTCATTCATATCAAATGCCAGGGTTACTGATATGTAAAACTATATTCATACAACCAATTTACATACAACAATATAAAAGAACTTAGTAAGACAACATGTACAACATATATAGATCTTGAAAGAACAACTTTGAGCAGCAAAAGATTAAAAGGAGAACATATTGAGGGATGGAATGCAGCTCAAGGCTAGAGCTTTAGGAAGAGCTTGGTCTCAATCTCCAGAACTCCAAAGCAACTCCTAAACACAGTCATTGTTACATTCTTGTGTTGGTTACATTTCATATTTCTGTGGCCACAGTACCTGATAAAAAGGAACTTAAGGAAGAAAAGGTTTATTTCAGCTCATGGTTTCAGAAGTTGGCAGTCCATCATGATGTTGAAGGTATGGCAGAATTCATGGTCATGGGGATGGGAAGCAGACCAATAAGCAGAAAGAGAGAGATTGGGACCAGGCAAAACAACCTTCTTATACCTAACTTTCAGGATCTGTTTCTCTTAACTGGACCCAAACCCAAAAACTCACAGTGCCTCCCCAAATATTTCCACCAACTGAAGAAAAATCATTCAAAATATGAGTCTATGCAATAAATTTCAAAATCAAACCATAACAACTCCATATACGTGTGTGTGTGTGTGTGTGTGTGTGTGTGTGTGTGTGTGTGTGTGTGTGTAAATGCAGGCAACAGGTATATAAATGTAAATTCAAGGAGAAAATATGTAACAGGAGAAATAATTGTGTAAATATGATGGTAATTGCACAAAGCTATACTATAAAACCTTCTATATTTGTGATTCTTTCTTTTTTAGAAAGATCTGGATCAAATATGGAAAAATAATAACATTTAAAAATAGAGAGAGATGTTTGGTGTTATCATTCTTCATAAATTCCAGTATTTATAAACATCTTATAATAAATCTATCTTCACTGAAATTTGTTTAAACATCCCCAACAGAAACAAATATTTGGATCCACATAAACTCATTTTCATTATTTGTTGACCTCAGCATCTGCAGCCTCCATTTGAGACAGTAAGGACCAGAATTGCACCTGTTCCTTTGTGAACAAAGTGTTTGTCACACCAACCAGGGACTATGAAGTATGAACAGATCAATAGCTGGTCTTTTTGGTCTCAGAGAAGCATTTCCTGCAGAATGAAAACAGCTTTTTCTTTTGCACCAATTATCACAAAAGATTTTACGTCTGATTTTATTAAGAGTGCATCTGTCCGTCTAAATGCCTCTAACTAATGATCAATCGATTCAACAAGAAGTGATAACTGCCAAAGAAGACCTGCCTGGAAACCACAGGTTTCAGAAACTGTGGAGCAACAAGGGACAGGATCCTTTTGGATCCCAGAGTTAAACCTGTGGTGCAGTTCTCCACACCCAAATCCCATCTGGAGCGAGCTGGTCTCCCAGAATTGCTTACACACCTAAGATCACAGGCTCACAGGAGGGACAGGTTCCAGTCAGAGACAGCAAGATCAACTAATACCAGAGATAATCAGATGGTGAGAGGCAAGTTCAAGAACATAAGGCTACTTGGCATTATCAAAACCCAGTTCTCACACTACAGCAAGTCCTGGATACCCCCAACAGACCAGAAGAGCAAGATTCGAATTTAAAATCACATCTCATAATGAGGATAGAGGATTTTAAGAAAGACATAAATACCTTCCCTTAAAGAAATACAGGAGAGCTTCTGGTTTCTCCCTGTGCTCAGAGCTGACCCAATCCCAGAGTTCTCTGTACCCAAATCCCATGGGGGAGAGAGCTAGACTCTCAGAAGAATGGGCAATCCTGAGAGCGCAGGGGAGACCACTACTTTGGCTAATATACCTGGCCCAAGAGGAACACACCTAGAGTTCTCTGTACACAGGAGCCCAGGAGCAGTCAGGGACAGGATCCTTCCAGTTTCTGCCTGCACCAGAGCTGACCTGGCCCCACAGCTGTCAGTACCCAAATTCCACTGGGAGAAAACAGGTCTACAGGAGTACTGATACACAGGCTTACAGGAGGGTCAAGCCACTGTCAGAGACAGCCAGACCAGCTAACACCAGAGATAACCTGATGGCGAGAGGCAAGCACAAGAACCTAAGCAAAATAAACCAAGACTACTTGGCATCATAAAAGTACAGTTCTCCCACCAAATACACTGGAAAAGCAAGATTTGGATTTAAAATCACATCTCATGATGATGACAGAGGATATTAAGAAGAACATGAATAATTCCCAACCAAATAAAGCCCAGGACCAAATGGATTTAGTGGAAAATTATATCAAAACTTCATAGAAGACCTAAGACCAACACTGTCCAAATTATTCCACAAAATAGAAACAGAAGGAACACTACCCAATTCCTTCTATGAAGCCACAATTATACTTATACCTAAAACACACACACACACACATACACACACACACCAGAAAAAAAAAAGAACCAACAAAGAAAGAGAACTTCAGACCAATTTTCCTAATGAATATCAATGCAAAAATACTCAATAACATTTTCACAAACTGAGTCCAAGAAGACATCAAAAATTATCATCCATCATGGTCAAGTAGGCTTCATCTCAGGGATACAGGATGGTTCGACATACAGAAATCTGTCAATGTAATCTACTATATAAAAAAACTCAAAGAACCACATGATCATCTCATTAGATGCTGAGAAAGCATTTGACAAAATTCAATGCTCCTTCATGCTAAAAGTCTTGAAAGATCAGGAAAGATCAGGAATTCAAGGCCCATACCTAAACATAGTAAAAGTAATATGCAGCAAACCAGTAGCTAACAACAAACTAAATGGAGAGAAACTTAAAGCAATCTCATTAAAATCAGGGACTAGACAATGCTGCCCAATTTCTTTTCAATATAGTACTCGAACTTCTAGCCAGAGCAATCAGTCAAATAAAAAAGGAGGGAAAGGAGATACAAATTGGAAAGAAAAAAGTCAAAATATCACTATTTGCAGGTGATATAATAGTATACATAAGTGACCCCAAAAGTTCCACCAGAGAACTACTAAGCCTGATAAACAACTTCAGCCTAGTGACTGGGTACATAATTAACTCAAATGAATCAGTAGCCTTCCTCTACTCAAAGGATGAACAGGCTGAGAAAGAAATTAAGGAAATGACATCCTTCACAATAGTCACAAATAACATAAAGTACCTCGGTGTGACTCTAACCAAGCAAGTGAAGATCTGTATAACAAGAACTTCAAGTCTTTGAAGAAAAAAAATTAAGAAGATCTTAGAAGATGGAAAGATCTTCCAAGCTCATGGAATGACAGGATTACTATGTTAAAAATGTCTATTTTGCCAAAATCAACCAACAGATTTAATGCAATCTCCATCAAACTTCCAACTCAATTCTTCATAGAATTAGAAAGAGCAATATACAAATTCATCTGGAATAACAAAAAACCCAGGATGGTGAAAACTATCCTCAACAATAAAAGAACTTCTGGGGGAATCACGATCCCTGACCTCAAGTTGTATGACAGAAAGATAGTTATAAAAACTCTATGGTATTAGTATAGAGACAGGCAGGTTGATCAATGGAATAGAATTAAAGACTCAGAAATGAACCCACACACCTATGGTTACTTCATCTTTGAGAAAGGAGCTAAAACCATCCAGTGGAAAAAACACAGCATTTTCAACAAATGGTGCTGTTTCAACTGGAGATCAGCTTGTAGAAGAATGCAAATCGATCTATTCTTATCACCCTGTACAAAGCTCAAGTCCAAGTGTATCAAGGACCTCCACCTAAAACCAGACACATTGAAACTAATAGAAGAAAGAGTGGGGAAGAGCCTCAAAGACATGGGCAAAATACCAATGGTTCATGCTCTAAGATCATTGATCAACAAATGGGACCTCATAAAAATGCAAAGCTTCTGTAAGGCAAAGGACACTGTCAATTGGACAAAATGGCAACAAACATATTGGGAAAATATTTCTACCAATCTTACACCCAATAGAGGGTTAATATCCAATATATACAAAGAACTCAAACAGTTTGACTCCAGAGAATCATACAATCCTATTTAAAAATAGGGCACAGAGCTAAACAAAGAATTCTTAACTGCGGAATATAGAATATCTGAGAAGTACCTAAAGAAATGTTCAACATCCTTAGTCATCAAGCAAATTCAAATCAAAACAACTCTGAGATAGCACCTCATGGCAGTCAGAATGGCTAGGATCAAAAACTCAGGTGACTCTAGATGCTGGTGAGGATGTGGAGAAATAGGAATAGTCCTCCATTGTTGGTGGGATTATAATCTGGCACAGCCACTATGGAAATCAATCTGGAGGTGCCTCAGAAAATTGGGCATAGCACTACCCGAGGACCCAGCTATACCACTTATGGGCATACACCAAAAGATGCTCCAACATATAACAAGAGCACATGCTCCACTATGTTCAGAGCAGCCTTATAGTAGTCAGCTATTTAAAACAGTGTCTTCATGAAATTCATAAGTAAATGGATGGAATTGGAAAATATCCTGAGTGAGGTAACCTAGTCACAATAGAACACACATTATATGCTCTCTGTGATAAAGAAGAGAGCTTGGAGTATCTGAGATACAATTAACAGACCACATGAAGCTCAAGGAGAAGCAAGACCAACGTGCAGATGTTTCTGTTCTTCTTAGAATGGGAAACAAAATACTCAAGGGAGAAAATATTGAGACAAAGTGTGGAGCAGAGACTGAAGGAAAGGTTATCTAAAGACTACCCCTCCTAGAAATTCATCCCATATACAGTCACCAAACCCAGACACTATTGCAGATGCCAAGAGGTGTGTGCTGACAGGAGCCTGATATAACTGTCTCCTGAGAGGCTCTGCCAGAGTCTGACAAATAGAAAGACGGTGCTCACAGCCAACCATTGAACTGAGCATGGGGTCCCCAAAGGAGAAGTTTGATGAAGAACTGAAGGAGCTGAAGGGGTTTGCAACCCATAGGAAGAACAACAATGTCAACCAATCAGATCCCTCAAAGCTTCCAGGGACTAAACCACCAATCAAAGAGTACACATGGAAGGACCCATGGGTCCAGCTGCATATGTAAGAGGTGATGGCCTTGTTGGACATCAATGGGAGGAGAGGTCCTTGGTCCTGTGAAGACTCAATGGCCAGTGTAGGGAAATGCCAGGGTAGGAAGGCAGGAGTGGGTTTGTTGCGGGGGGGGGGGCACCCTCATAGAAGCAGGGGGGAGGGAGGATGGAATAGGGGGTTTCAAGAAGGGAAACTGGGAAAGAGGATAACATTTGCAATATAAATAAATTAAATATCCCATATAAAAATACAAGTGTTAACTGGGTGTCTATGTTGCTTCTGCAGAAACACAATCCAATGAGTCATGCAAAGATGTTATATCTTTAATGCGGTGATATTTTTATTAGTCTAATAGCTGTTAAATAAATTCCTCTAAGGAAGTATCTTGTTGTTTATAAATTACTTGAAATTCTTTTAAGTGGAAGAAAACCTGAACAAAATGAAAGCAATTTGAGGCAGTGAAGACATAACTGAGGTAAAAGCTTCCCTCCATGAGTAAATGTGAATTCCCTCATTACTGGGAGGTAGGAACAAGGACCAGGTACCATGACTAACAAAACAGCAGCAGACCAGAGGTCTCATAGTACAAAGGATTCTTAAGTTGCCCTTTGTTATCCAAATGAATTTTGACATAAGGAAGATATTTTCAAAAATATCCTTTGCTTTCAGAACTGTGCAAAGATTTTTTCACTGTCTTTTCTGTGTCTTTAGCAAGTCACTACAATGATAAAGGAAATGGCAATTTTGTGAAAACTGGAGACACAACCTCAGTGAGAATGTTAAAGGAAAAAAGCTAGAGACCCAGTGTTGTTTTGAGTGTGGGTATAAAGTCTTCCCAGGGGATAAATAGAAACATTGGGAAAGGGTTTAAATCCCTGTTGTCTGAAAAGCTGGGGACAAAGGACAGTGTTACTTAGATCTGAAAAGAACAATCATCCTCAGTACACTAGTAAAAGTATGTGACACATGCTTGGTGGCATGAGGAATATTTTTGCCTAGAAATATGACCCTGTGGGAGTGACAATGTCTTCATAAGGGTTGCCATGGGTAGTCTGAGCATAGAAGCATGTGTTCTGGTCTGGAGAGGTGAGAAAATCAGGTGGAAAAAGATGGTGGGGTGCTTTGAGTAGGTATGGCACCATAGACTCGGGTTTTACAGTACTTGGCATAAAGTGTGACACTATTAGGATGTGTGGCTTTGTAGAATTAGAAGTGGCCTTGTTGCAGAAGCGTATCTCTATGGTGGTGGGCTTTGAAGTCTCCTATGCTCAAGCTAAGCCCAGTGTGGTTCAGTCTCCTGCTATTTCTGGGTCAAGATGAAGAACTCTCAGCTCCTTCTCTAGCACCATGTCTGCCTGCGTAGTGTCATGTTTCCTGCCATGATGATAATGCAGGAAATCTCTGAAACTGTAAACCAGCAACAGTTAAATTGTCCTTTGTAAGAGTTGTCTTGGTCATGGTGCCTCTTCACAGCAATAGAAACCCTAACTAAGACAGATGGATCAACTACTGATTGAATTCTGTCTTCACCCTTTACAAGCTACTTCCCCATGATAAGGCAACTAGCCTTTTCCACTACCTTGGTTACCTTTTGTGGAAAATGGAGTTAAGGTTAACAGCTGACTTCACAAAATTTCTTATGGTGGTTAAATGATCTCCCAACACTTGATAAGTTCTAGTGATGGCTGTTCCTGTCACAAAAGGGTAGATGAGCAGCAGGATCTGACCCACCAGACTATGATGGCCTTTACCAAGCAGAGACTCACTGCTGCTGTGCTTGTTTTTTTGTTATTTAAATAATATCTTTCTTTTTTATTTCTTCTTTTCTCATATATTACATCCTGACTTCATTTTCCTCTCCCTCCTCTTCTTCTAGTCATTACCACCATGTTTCCTTTCTTCCAGATCCACTCCTCCTCCATTTCCCTCCAGAAAAAAGCAGGCCTCCCAGGGATATCAACTAGATATGGCATCCCATTGTATATAATAGGACTAGGCACATATCCTCATATTAAGGCTAGACAGGGCAACCCAGTAGGAAGAAAATGGCCCCAAAAGTAGAAAAAAGAGTCAGAGACAGCTCCCATTACCACTGTTAGGATTCCCACAGGAACATCAATCTTCACAACCATGACACATAATCAGAGGGCCTAGGTAGACCCTAAGCTCCTTGATTGCTGGTACAATCTCTTTGAGCATTTGTGAGCCCTGGTTAGTTAATTATGTAGATTTTCTTGTGGTGTCCTTGACTCTTTTGGCTCCTACAATCCTTCCATGTCTCTACCACAGGATTCCTCAAGCTCTGCCTAAAGTTTGGATATCGATCTTTGTATCTATTTGTATCAGTTGCTGGAAGAAACTTCTCTGATAAGAATTATACTAGGATCCATTCTATGAATATAGCAGATTATCATTAGGAATTATTTCATTGACTTTTTTGCCAGTTATTTTTGGTTCTATCTTCTTCTGATGTCTTTGGGCTAAGTCTGGTTACTAGCCCTCTAGGCAGTATCAGGTCTAGGATCCTCTTCATGGTATCTATGGGTCTCAGGTTGGACCAGTCATAGGTTGGGCACTCACACAGATTCTGTGCCACTTTTACCACAGCACATCTTGCAGGCTGGACAAATTGTAGGTCAAAAGTATTGTGGTTGGGTTGGTGTCCCAATCCCTCCACTGCAAGTCCTGTGTGGTTTCAGAAAATGGCTGGTTCAGGCTCTGTACAATCCATTTCTAGGAAACTTATTTTGGGTCACGCTCATAGATTCTAGGCATTATCCGTTGTAGTATGTTTCTACCTTGAAATGCCCAACAAGTCCAGTCATCTCTTCCAGTACTCTTTTTTTGACACAATTGATAAGATATAATTGCCCACTTAAACATAAAAAACCTGGTACCATCCATCCCTTAAGAACATTGATAACAACCTGTAAATACACAGAGCAGAATCTTTACATCAGCCTCCATTGTCCTGCCACAGCTTCTCTCTCTCTCTCTCTCTCTCCTCTCTCTCTCTCTCTCTTCTCATTCCAGTCTCCCACCCATCCTTCCTTCTCCTCCAATGACAGGCCTCCTTCTATCCTGTACCTGCCCCTTGCCTGTATTTTACAAATTCAATGGGGGAGAAGTTTCTGCTGAAGTCACCTGATTCCTGAGTACGGGACTAGGCAGCTGTCCTTGTGGCAGTGGAATTAGCATCAAAATATAAATAACTCCAGGGCAAACCACAACATTTCCCCCCTTTTTGTTCAGTTAAAAAGACTTTTTACTTATATATAAATTGAGTACAATTATTACCATTCTACAATTTATAAGACATATGATATACTCAACACCCAGTCCATTACTATATCAGTTAAACAGAACACTTAGTTATCCATTCCACCTTAAGAAAGGTTTAAAATCTATATTATATCTTGGCTAGTTTGTATACTATCTGATAACTATCTAATAAAATATGTATATTCAGAGTTAAACAGCCTGATAGGCTATGAGACTATAATCAGTCTTCAACTCAGTGAGAAATCTGAGAATGACCAACTATCTATACACATAGGAAGCCTAACACGGCTTTCAAAACTGAGAGGTTGTAGAGACAAATATCCACTATCACAGTCCCCTGTTAGCAACATGTGAGCACAAGTCTTCAGCCTTCTGGTCCAAAATCAACTGACAGACTCTTGAAATGCAGATTTTGAAGGGCTGATCACCCTGTCTTGGCAGTTTATCAGTCAACTACTCTGCATAATTTGTCCTTTTCTGGACAGTATTAGTCTGCAGATGAAACAGGCAGTTTTGTGCAATGTCTGCCTAGCCACAAAGTATTGCCTCAACTGGAGGTAGAAATGTTCAAATTCTTCATTAAATCCACCAAAGGGGAACTGTTAGGACCAGATATGTCTCAACAAAAGATAAATAACTTTAAATTTCTAATTTTATGGATTTCTGACGTTTTTGAAAACCATCTACCTATATAAGACAATCTGTTCTGTTTTATTTATATCTTAATAATATCTTGAAAGTACTCTCACAAAGTCAGCAATATATTTGCTATTTGAACCTTAATTCACAGGTGCAATCAACTTAGAAGTTTGTAATGACATCAATAGAAGGACTGGCTCTAAACCTTGTACTTTTAAACTTTTAACAAATAAATTCTATATCAAAGCAAAGATATGATTTTAGCTTAGTTATCAAATGAGATTATGACTATATAACTCAATCTAGCTAATTCCTCCCTGTTAAATTACAATCAATTTTAAATTCCTCATAAAAACAAATTTAGAATAACCACTTTCAGCCCCCCAAAGTCCAGGGAATTGGGGCAACGACTCCTCTATAACTTCTTCAAGCTCTACATGGGTGTTGAGATATCCTTGGGGGTAGGGGGTAGGAAGAATGAAGCAAATGCTGTAGCCGATGTGTCCTGACTGGACCCAGCTGAAAGTCCTTGAGACCAGGAATCCAAGTAGGCACACGCTATAAAATACAACCCTCAGGACAAAAGTTTAGAATCAAAATCTCTTTTTGTTTGATTCTCCTGAATTAATTTTTTCAGGCGGTCTACCTCTATCACATCTGATCAGTATGACTCTGTGAGGTTTCCAGAGCCTAATCACACTTTTTAAAAACACAAAGACAAAATCTTTCTCCCAAAATACTGTGTTCCTTAGTCTGAAACCAGAAAAGCTTGTATCTTGCACTCTCTCCTAGAGTAATAATATAACCATAAAACTCAAAGTCACACCCATCATGAAGACTAAACATTTTTTTTTTAAAGGGAAGTGAGCTAAACAACGGGCCTGATAGGCTTTTCTACTGTGATCTCAGAAAACTAATCCAAAATTCCCATGGAGCCCATGTTAAGAGAATCCAAGCTTCCTGTTGTGGTAAATATGAAAAACCACAAACCCTCACTAGCCAGCATCAACGAGCCATATGGCCTTTAGCAGGGTCATTCATAAAACAAACCAAATACTTTCTATCAATCCCAGTATCAATAAGCAACATATCAAACCAGGGCTTTAGCCCAAAATATCTCAATCCGTCAAGCTCTCTACCCAGAGCCACAGATTTTTATTTAACCTTAATAACTTCTATAATATATGTCTGCATTCACTCTCCCTGGTGTTACAGATATTTATCACCGCTCTCTACTTAGAGTTAGTGGCCAATTTTTCCCTAAGTTCCGAACCATCGATGAAAATCCCCATGTGATTTGGGTAATCTCTTTACTCTCCTTAAAACAAACTTAAACACTTTCTATCAATTCTAAAACCAATAAGCAACTTAAATCTCAGGACTTTAGCCTAAAATATATCCATCTGTTAAGCTCTCTACCCAGAGTCACAGATTTTTCCTTAACCTTAATAACTTCTATAATATATGTCTGTATTCACTCTTCCTGGTCTTACAGACTTTTATCACAACTCTCTACTTGGAGGTAGTGACTAATTTTTCCCTATGTAAGTTCTGAACCGTGGATGAAAATTCCCACCCGATTCAGGTAATCTCTTTACTCTCTTCTTTCCAAAAACAAACTTAATCACCTTTTAATTAATACCTGTAATTAAGAAGTAGCTTGTCTAACTAGGATTTCAACCCAAAATTCTTGTAGAGCCCACGTTAAAAAGAATATTAGTGTCCTAAAAGACTTTCTAAACAACTTTCTTTAAAAAGCAGCTTTTAATCTCTAACTCTCTGAGTTGCCATTACTTATCACACAGTAGGGAACCTACAGCCTGCCAGTCCAGGCTGCTTCTCTGTTTCTTTGTTTGAATTCCCGCCCTAGAGATATCACATGACTTAACATGTCGCCGTCCTCCTCTTAGAAAATAAAAACTTTCAACTCTTAGGATTACAAGTGGATTCTTGCCCCCTACGTTGGGCGCCATCTGTTGTAAAAATATAAAAACTAAAAAAAAAAAGTATTGTTGTCTTTTATCCCGCTAAGGTCCTGCACCTTAGTGCCCCAAGATATCTGCTAGATATCTTGGTGGAAACATATCCCAACTTCACCGCGGTGGCCCAGTGTCTCCAGCCATTGCACACTTTCCTACACTCAAACCCTCACATAAAAGAACACACAACACAATAACCTTAGATTCAATTGATAAGATATAGTTGCCCACTTAAACATACAAAAACTGGTACCATTCATCCCTTAGAACATTGATAACAACCTGTAAATACACAGAGTGGAATCTTTACGTCAGCCTCCTTTGTCCTGCCATGGCTTCTCTCTCTCTTGCTCTCCATTGTCCTACCTGATTCCTCCTGTTTCCATCCCTACCTGCTCCCAGTCCATCAGGGAAAACTTCTATTTCCCCTTTCAAGGGAGATCCAAACATCCATGCTTGAACTTTCCTTATTACCTAGACTCTCTAGGTAGGTGGATTGACATGGTTATCCTTTACTTTGTGGCTAATATCCACTTACAAATACACACATATCTTGTTTTTATTTCTTGGTTTGGGTTACCTCACTCAGGATGATTCTTATTGTAATTCCATCTAAGTATCATTAAATTTCATGATTTTTTTTAACAGCTGAGAAATACTCCATTGTGTAGATGTACCATATTTTCTTTATCCATTCCTCTTTTGAGGGATATCTAGGATATTCTGAGTTTCTGGATATTAGAAATAAAGCCAAAATGAACGTGACTGAGCAAGTACCCTTATAGTAGGATGGAGCATCCTTTAGGTATATACCTAGAAGAGGTATAGCAAGGTCTTGCAGTAGACTGATACCCAATTTTCTAAGAAACCATCATACTGATTTCCAAAGTGGCTATATAGTTAATGCTCCTACCAGCAATGATCTCTTTGACCTCGGAAAGATAAGGGATAAGCTTCTCACCTGGGACTGTGCTGAAGTACATGACAGGAACTGTGTGCATACATGGGAGCTGGCAATTTCCTATTCATCTTTGTGCTAGCCTCAGAATCTACAATATTCTGAATTAAGGCTCTCCTGTAGAAATCTAAGCCATAAGAGCAAGCCACTGTGGGATTTCAAGTTTGCAAGTATCAAGGTTTTAAAAGGTAAAGGGAAAATCTAAAGTTATCTTTAATAATACAAAATACTGCAATAGATCCAAAAAAGGTTATTTAAATCTTTAATCAATATAAAATTATTAATGAGACATTTTATATTTTCAGGCTAAGCTTATACAATTCAATGGGTATGATATATCAACATCAATTATTTATGTAATTTGGATCTTGAATATCCTTCAAAGGACCATATCTTGAGGGCTTGGTCTCTAATTATTGGTGCTACTGGGGGTAGTGAAACCCTTTTGTGATTGGCCTAATGGAAGGAAGTTAGGTCATTGAGTGTATGATCTTAAAGGGGGGAATCCTGCTTCTTCTTTGCCATCTCATCCAAAAAGGCCTCCTACTATGATGTGCCAGCCACAGGGCCCAGCAACCATGCTCTGAAATCTATGAAACTGTTTCAAAGTCAAACTTCCTCCCTGTTAAGTTATCTCAAGTATTTTGTCACAGTGACAGACTGCTAGCTAATATATACCTATCAATTCAAAATAGATAATTTCAAGTACTCAACAGCACATACAGTTATTGGACTAAGTAGGAAAAATTAATTTTTCTATCTCACTTAGGGACATGGTTCTTTTTCTCATAGAGCTTCTAGTTGGTTGGTAAGGTGGAGTTATCTGTGGTCAGGGCATCTAATGATAGAGGCATGTCTATATGGCTTCTGGAACGTTCTTTTTATCTGGTAATTATGAGTGTCTGTTTCTCTCTGGGGATGCATCTGAGTTGTAGGTGAAATGAACCCACTTTCTGAACATCCACTGGAGTAGATTAATTTGGGTCTGCATAAACCAATAGAGTGTTTTACTTGTTCTCATGCTGCAAGCTGTCTTTTATACATGGGAAGGGAAATGCCTCAAGATGACATCATCGTGGGAGATGTAAAGATCCAAACCCAGAGTGGAAGCTGTATGGAGACATGGGAAGGGATGGAAGCAAGAGGTTACCTAGAATTGCTGGCAAATGAAGAAACATCAGACAGCCACAGAACAGACTTCCCTCTGGTCTCCCAGGAAAAGCCAGCAGTGTGCCAACACTTTGATTTTACATTTCTGGTCTCCAGATCTGTGAGATAATAAACGTCTGGTGCTTTAAGCCACCTAGCTTGACATACTTACAGAACTCACAGGAAATAACATGTCCCCTTTCCCTTAAGAGACCAAACCTTAGAGAGGAGAACTGTTTTCATTATCTCCGTCAAACATTTTAAAGTTCTCATTGTATCCCTGGCACTAATGAAGATACTTACTGGCAAGAAAATCTAAGTATCTAATTCAGTCAGTCAGCAATGCTATCGAGGATCTATGAGGTGCTCATGGCTCCTGCGAGTATTAAGGCTACAGGAGACAAAGAGGCAGAGAGACCGTCCCTAAGCAGCTGTATCAGAGAGAGCAGAAAGACTGTGATCTGTGGCTTATACTTTCTGAATGAGCTCCCTTCTCTGAGTCTTTCCATGCACTCCATGCCATCCTATTAGGTCATCCTCCCTATAACAATCACTCTCTTTTTTTTTTTGCATCAAACCTTGGAGAACTGTTTTCTCCTAACTCGCTAAATATTTCTAAAAACTATTTTAGATGTGTTAATGTTTTGCCTGCATGTGTGTTTGTGGTACACAACCATGTATGCACCCATGAGTCCAGAAGAGGGTGTCCGAGCCCCTGGAACTGGAGTTACAGACTTCTGCAGGAGCAGCAAGTGCTTTTAACTACTGAGCCATCTTGCCAGCTTCCAAATTTGATAAATTTTTGGTATCTCTGAGAAGAATCCTTGCACTTACGGACTGCGGGAATGCCCGGCCACTGGGTATAATTAACACTGTAATACTAGATGTCTACGTGACAGCCCTGAGTGGGAAGAGGGTAACTTTTCCGGATTTCATCTCTACAATCATTTCCCAATTATGCAGCATCAGAAATCTTTGCTGGAGTCCAGGTGGCTTTCTCTCAACCTTTCCACCCCACACTTTTCCTTTTCCACCCATCATTTTCAGCCTGTCTGCTTCTGACTCCTGCTGGATTTGAGCTGTACAGTTTCACCTTCTTGATAGAAACGGGGGAGATCAGTCATTCACTGGCTGTCAACAGCCTGCTGCTAGCCTGTCTGGGATGGCTCAGGAAGCCATGGACGAAGTCCTTCTGGGACAGAGGCCTGAGTGCAGGCAGCAGAAGGCCACATGCACAGCAGGTGCTTAGCAGCCAAGAGGAGAGGAAATGACCAAGATGCCTTCCCCTAAGAGGTGGTATTACCAGAAGAATGAAAAGGCCGGAAGCCATCCCGCCAGCTAACCTCCTCCTGTCAGCTCTAGGCTGGACAAAACAAATGCGCTTTATCTGCTAGGGAGATTGGTTCCTGAGAGTCTATGCATCTTGCAGAGGCTGAGCTACTCCCTCTTCGGAAGTGTTTCAACTTTTTTCAATGCCCGTCCCTCGGTGCATTCCTACAGGCGGCCAAAGGAGTTTGAAAGAGCAGAGCTATAATGGGGGAACGCTCTTCATACTGGCCTGGCCCCAAAGCCCAGCCTGGCTTTAGGTGGGGCTGGTGGCTACAGCCTCTCTGGTATACTTGCCAGGACCCCGCTGACAAGCCTGCTGGAAATGGCTGACCTCCAACTGCCTCCATTCGCCCCACTTAGATGGTGCAGAAGAAGCTGGAATTCCAGTCTGCTTAGTGTTCTCATTGCCTTTCATCTGTCGTGGGAGGATCGGGGAAGCAAGTGGACCAATTGTTCAGCTTTGGGATACAGAAGTGAGGATGATTATAGGCCTATGCAGCCTTGCCCAGGTTCCAATGTGCTATTGTCAGCCGCCGGTAAGTAGATTAGGCTGTAAGGTCAATATTTAGCTGAGAGGTTGGTATTGGGAAAGAAAGGAATGTAGGATGTTTTATCTTTCCCTCTGAAACTAACAGACATTCTCAGTCTTGCACTGACAAGATGGACAGCATTCAGAGAAAAAATACTGAGGGTTAATGGGAAGAAAGGATAAAACCGGATTAAAATAACAGCAGATGATAAGGAGAAAGGCTAAAAAGAGGAACAGAGACCACTTGGTCAGAAAGCAACAAGCAGAAGGGAATTCTGTTCTGCTGGGATGCTTTTCTTCCTTTTCTTGAATTCTTCTATTTTGCCCCCAGGCGTCACATTGCTTGTGCAATTGCATAGACAGACAGCTTGTTAATAGTAATGCATACTCACCGTGTGTCAGAGAATGCCCACCTTGCACCTGCCTCGTGAGTACGGAAACTTACATTCTAGAGTGCCGAGTCTCATGAAACGGAGGGATGCCATTCAATCCGGGCCTGACTTCAATAAGCCCTGTCGGATGATGTGTGGTGGGGTAAAAAGAGTCTCTGAAAGCTCGAGACTCAGCACTACCCTCAGCCAACACTGTGACTTGGCGTACCTCACTTAACCTTTGATCCCTGTGTGTCCAACCGCAAGATAAGCACACGAAGTTATTTCTAAGATCTGTTCTAGACTGAAACATATGGCTCATTTCTAAAGTGTTGGTCAAGCAAGCACAAAGACCTGAGTTTGTATCTCCAGGCTCTCACAAACAAACAAAGCTGGGCTGGTGGCTCATATGTGTAAGCATAGTGCTGGGAGAGGGAGGACAGTCAGGTCTCTTGTGCTACTTGGCCAGCCGCCATAGATGAATCCTTATGTTGCTAGGCTCACCCAGATCAGACAGCTCACCAATTTGGTTTGGCTGACTGGCTAGCAAAACCTAAGTGTCCTCCCATCTCTGCCTCCCCAGTGCTGGGATTACAGATGTGCAAAACTCCAAGCCTTGATTCCTTCCTTCCTTCCTTCCTTCCTTCCTTCCTTCCTTCCTTCCTTCCTTCCTTCCCTCCTTCCTACCTTCCCCCTTCTTTCCTCCCCTCCTTCCTTCCTTCCCTCCTTCCCTTCCTCCCTCCTTCCCTTCCTCCCTTCTTTCTTCCTTCCTCCCTCCTTCCTTCCGGTCTCTATCTCTTCCCGCTAGGTTTCTATGACCACGCCCTCAACTTCAGCTGATCAGTGACTTCTTTATTTTTTAAGCTTTCATGTTGGCTCTCAAAGCACTTTCAGGAGATACTGTAGTTTCCTCCCTGTGTTTCTGCCTTGCTAGAATTTGATCTCATTGAAAGCGTGAGCTGTCACTGGTACTCCTAGGCTTCATTCAGTGTTGTAGCAGAGTCATGGCCAATGCCTTTATAGACATTATCTGTGGCTTTTCTCCTTTAAAACAAGTGGTAGAAATAAGGCATAGAGAAAAGAAAGATGTGATGGAAATACTTTGTTTAGGAAGAGAAGCAAGGCACCATAAAAGTGGCAGAAAATGAGTCATAAAAACGCATTTGTCCCCAAAGACCTCTAGATTATGTTTAGGAACTGCTTATGCTTTTCAAGTAAGGATGGAATACAGCTGGCTCTGAGGACTGTTCAAACGTTGGGCTCTCCTTCCAAGGGCTGTCTCTGATCCTTAGGGGGAAACCTTCCTCTGCTCACAGAGGATGAAATGTCGAAGGGTGTGGTGAAGTCAGCAAGTTTTGCTTTTGGAACACCTTTCCCCTTTCACAGTCATGGTCTTACTCTTTCTCAGCCATTTACATTCTCAAGTACAAAAGCAACAAAGCAGAGTCACCCGCTTTACTTTATCCAAGAGACGGTGAGAAACAAAGCTCAGGAGGATTTGGGGGCCATTTCAAAACCTTTCAAGAGAATGGAAAGGGCATAGGAATGTCATTACTTACAGAAAAGTGGAGGCATGTACTTTGGAAATACACCCATATTAAGTGAAAAAAAATAAAGAAGCAGAAAGTTGACTCAAAGTCCTCTAACCATTTCCCAAAGACAAATAGCAGAACGGGTAGTTTATAGACTTGTTATTTTATATGTACTTTCCCCTTCCTCAGAGTAGCTATTTCCTAACAGTGTTAAATAGATACACGTCTTCTATAGGCAGCACGCAATGGAGACTGGGGAAGAATAAGGAGAGTTGGAGCTTCAATGAAATAAGCATTAAGTGAGTGTCTGAACATTGCTCTTCTTTATTAAGATGAGTTGGGCAGTGGCTTGAAGACTGACTTGGGGAAAAATAATGATTTCTTCTTCCAAAATCAAACCAAGCATTTCTAGAGCTAGCTTGTAAAAGCTATGGACTTCTAAAGGGAGAAGAGAGATGTGCAATCTCTCAAAGAAGGGAGGATTCAATCATGTTCTATTTCCTTTATCACATTGAGCCTACTTGGTCCCCACACTCCAAATTGCTGTCAGATTTCAGTCTTTGAAAGGGAGAAATGGTCAGGGAGGTGTTGGCTTATGTGCAGTGAATTCTTTCGTGGGGACTTCTATAAGCAGGTCAGTTCAAGCCTCGGTGAGAATCATGCCTGTCTATTCTCTTTGACCAAGAACTGGCATACTTATTTAGCTGGAAGAGGAGTGAACTCACCACTCAGATGGCTTACAGCCAAGAGATTTCTGCTGTCCCAAAGGGATTCCCCTAACAGCTACTTGAAATGCCACAAAAGAAGGCTTCATTTAGGTAAATGCCTTTGGAAAGGTTAAACGATGCCTATTAATGTGTATAGAGGCATTCCAGACATGTATGGAGGAGGTGGAAGTATTCCTGTAGCTTATCCTCTAGTTATAGAGGACTTGGATAAGCTACAGGAAAGACACTGTTCGGAAGAAGCTAGAGACTTCTGCTTAATATATCAGTTCATTTGTTATTGACTGTGTATTGAATAATGAAGCTGTGAAGAGTTTGCTTCATTTTATTTGAAATATTAATTTTAGTCCACATTCATACTTAGGTCTATCTAAAAAGCATAAGGTAAATGAAGAATTATGATTACTTCTAGAACTTATTAAAACAATAAAAGTGACTAGGTATTCTCATCAGATGCAGAATTGGAAACTTTGGGTTAATTTTATGTTAAAGGAGTTTAAACATAGAAACGACTCCATCAAAAAAAGGATACAATTGGAATTTCTTTTCCTTTTCAATACTAAAAAATACAGTAGTGTAGTAGAGAGGCATAGATATAGAAGAAAATACACACGAGTAGCTAAATTATTGACGCTTGGATGACTTTTAGGTATTCAATTATCATTATCAAACATTCTCTCAATAGGATGGATGGAAGAGGAATCTCATAGGACCAAAAGAGGACACTAAGAAGGGAAAACTTAAGATGTAATATTTGAATAGGTGACTCTTGGGTAACAATTGGTCATCTTTGGACATCTAACTTCATGTTTACATCTCTGGTTCTCTTTCACACACACACACACACACACACACACACACACACACACACACACAGGGGGAAGGAGGAATGGAGGGAGAGAGAATCAGTAAATAAGTGTAATTGTTTAAAAATATAAATTACCTCTGAGAAAGAAAGGGGTAAAGTGTTAAAGGCTGTTAGCTGTTAAGCCACACAGGTAAAGAAGTCAAAGAATCTGAAAAAAAGTCTATGAAAATCAATAAAGAAAGGGAGAAACCAGTCCAGTACCTGGGAATAACCCAAAGAAGAAGGGAACTAAGGAGGAACATGAGCTATACAGTTGTCTGGCATCGCCTTGACCAGTCTTACATGGTGTCTCCTTCAAGCTCTTACCTTGAGTTCCTGCCCTGACTTACCTCAGTGATGGACTGTAACATGTAAGCCAAAGTTCTTCCTTTCCAAAGTTCCCCTGGTCATGGTGTTTATCACAGCCAAACAAAGCAAATTTGAACACCAAGCTACTGTTTCCAGTGGAAACCCAGTCATAGCATCTGGTCACAGTGTGTCAGCTATAAAGATAGAACCATGTTGTATATGTGCTTCTGTATAAAGACACCTTACTTAATGCCATTGTTGTTTTGCTCACATTGAACTCAGCCTAGAATACTCATGCCATGCCTGGATCAAAGTTTCTCTAACATATTTTCTTTAGAAACCTTAACAGAGTCTTCTTGATTTAAATAGGACTTCAGAACTGCATAGGAGTACATTCAAAGAGTGAACTCACAAATGAAAACATCACAAAAATTAGAAAAAAATGACACAATTTTTGAAGGGAACATCATTTACAAAATGATAATCTGAGAGTTGAATTTAGAAAGCAAAATGATGCCATGTTTGACTTTGTTGAGGTTCTGATTATCAGGTGATTCAAAGATTATACTATTCTCTTTGTGTCTCCAGATCACAGTGAAAACTTTAATATTAATTGATAAGGGAATATTAGTGAGTACATAAATTTAGAGGCCTTGAGGAATCCATAGTGACTTTATTGTCTGTATAAGTTTTCATGGATACAGAGATACATATTTATGAATGTATATTATCTCCCTGTATCATGCAGATTTCACATCTGTGGATCCAACAACGTTTGGATTAAAAGGATTTGTAAAACTATTGCATCTGCGCTGAACACTGTACAGACTCTTTCTGGCCACTTTCTTTAGACAGTCTGCAAGTGATTGTCACAGCATAAAGATAGTTACATACTATTTACATTTCATTAGCTATTATAGGTAATCCAGGTATGATTTAAAATATATAGAAGGCTATATATAGGTTATATACAAACATGATGATATTTTACACAAGGGATATGGGCATCTGCTGGTTTAACACTGCACAGGAAGTGGGTGAATGTGGTGACTTATTTCTGGTAAATAATGGGAGAAGATGTATACATATGTATCTTTTGTTATGTTATGGTACCTGTAAGAATGGGTGAGCTCAAAATCACACAAGGCTCATCATTTATAGTGTAATAAGACTGTAAATGTCACCTACAGTGGCAGTACCATCTGACAAATTGTCAAGAGTTGCTCCCATTTTCTTTGTAGAGTTTGCATATTTTCTGGATTCTAGAAATTCATCTCAGGGACTAAACTTGAACATCTGTGGCTAGGAATAGCTCTTGTCAGCATTATTCAGAGTCTCCTAGCCACCAGTCTCCCCCATGCATTCCCTTTCTGTAGCCAACTCAGAAACATCTCAGTTCAGGGGTCCAACTGACCTTAAACTTCAGCTACTTTTCCTAATGGCTCATACCATGTCTTTCAAAAATAGCCAATCAAATGCTCCTCGGTGAAAATGTGCATGACTGATAAAGGTCAGTGGGATTTCCCCTGCCAAGGGACATTTTTTAGAAATTTAGACAAATGAAATCAAATTCATGTGTCCAATTATAAAGTAATTTTAAGCACTAAGTAAAGAATCTATGCCTGCATACATAATATTTTTCACATATGCAAAGGGAAGATGCTATGCTTTGAAAGTAGTGTCTCCCTAAAATACACATGTCAGTATCTTATTTGCCAAGGTGATGATATTTACAGTTGGGAGCCTTTGGACTTGATTACATAATGAGGAGAGAACCCATGTGGTGAGTTCATAGAGTCCTTTCACAGGCAGGGGAAGGCACATTTGCTCATTTCATCCTGTGAGTACACAATGAAATGGTGATACCTGTCAACTGTGAAGTGAGTCTTCACCACACACCAACTTCCATAGCAGGCATTCAGTCTCCAGAACTATGGGAAAGGATTTTGTTACAAAAGCCTGAATGAACTCAGTGACAGGAGGAGCCTCAGAGGGACCTATTCCTGGCACCCCTAAAGCCACACTAAATAATGGACAACTGACTAATTGACTTAAAAGTTCCCACCCTGCTGGGATTTGATTTGAGCACTGTTAATAAAAGCCAACAACATATATAATTTTGTAAAAAGGAACAGCTGTTCTTTTTCTCCTCTGAACTTTGTGTCTGGAACTGTTAGGAAGAGGGAGCTTTTATGGATCTCAAAACAAACACGAACATGCTCTCTTATTTAGGAATTACCAGGGCATTTTCTTGTATCTTTTAGTGAAGTTAACCCAAAGCTAATTCTGACAGTCTAGAACGACCCTTCTCATACTTGGCACCTATAATTACTCTAATCTCCATTTTTACTGAATTGCTTTCCTTCACTCTGGGTTCTTTCTAGTGCTTGTAGGCACATGCTACCTCTGAAACTCAGAATCTCTGGTTAGTGTATTTCTGAGAAGCAAGATAAGGCCAGGTTCCAGTTAAGCTGCACATAGTCAAGTAACACACAGCTGGTTTTGGCCAAAAGCCCTTTCATTTTCTGTGTGCTCAAATGGAATCATTTAAAATATAAAAATGTATGAGCATCTTTCCTCTGAATGAAATGGTATGCTTTTCCTTGGCTTAATTTCCTCTAGACATAAAAATTAAGACTCTCACTTGTACCCATGATCAGTAATGCTGTGCACATTGCCAGACGTACAGATTAGATAAGCATTTTGGTTTCCAGTAGTGTTTTCATGGAATTATCTCTATTCAGGTCAAATTCTATTTTGAGAACTCCAGCTGATTCAACAGCCTATAATTTGTACTTTTGGTCTCAAAGTAAATACTTCATTTAACTGAAACGGAGAGACCTGCACTTGTATTTGAGCCCTGACCCGTGTAATTTTAATATCCATTAGCCCTCACTATGGGATGTAATTGGATGAATCAGATGCTCATAGGTTCATACAAACAGTGCGGGAAGCATTCTAACCATTTCCTTTCCAAGGCAAACACTGGGACTCTACGGTCTAAGCGGGAACCAACTGTTAGTCCATATCCTCCTCACCACTCCCTTCTGCTTTGTGTTGAGTCCCCACAGGCAGAGTGAGGAAGTGAGACAATTCTTAGAAGGGCATAAAGCTGCTTTAGTGTGATAGATATTATCTTATTGTTCAGATGGATCAAACCACATAGACTCCCAGGCTGACAAGGTACAGGGCTTTATAGCCCAACATAAACACAAACTCTACCAGAGTTTTCCCTGACACAATTAACTGTTCACATAGAAATTAAGTAGTTTTCAGACATACAAGGGTCAGAACAACGTGTCTTCAGGATTTTAGGCAGATGAATGAAAAATGAGTGAATGAAGAGGATATGGAGTCCTGGAAGATCCGAAAAAGAAAAAAAAAAAAGAAAGGCAGTTAGGAGACACCACAGGATTTTAGACACAGGGAGTCTTGATACAATTTCTCCTTTGTGTATGGTGAAGTCCTGAAAATGCCAAATCAGTGTGTCATAAATACAGTGTGCAGCAATTCTGGAGCCAATATTTGACCTCTTAAACATTTAAGAATGACCTCTATGACATTTAAGAGACCCTACTAATACTCCTGGCCTCATGCAATCTTCCAATATCTATTTAGCACTCAGTTTCTTTCCACTTGAGTTAGGAAACTGAAGTTTAGAGAGCTTCAGCATTTGTGTGAGTTTGGGTAGATTTAGAGTGATAAAACTCAAATTTGAAAGCATGTCAACCATCAACATTCATGCTTTTAGCCGCCCCCCCACCCCGCCCAGGCTATACCAGCTCTCTCTAGTTAGAACTATTGTTTGTATTTATAATTACCCAAGATCCTTCATATTGCAAGAAACAGTGATTCCCAGGCTATGTTAACTGATGGAGAAGCTAGTACAGTAAGAACACAAGGGGGAGGGGAACACCCCTATAGAAGGGGAGGGGGAGGGGCTGGGGGATGTTGGCCCAGAAACTGGGAAAGGGAATAACAATTGAAATGTAAATAAGAAATACCCAAGTTAATAAAGATGGAGGAAAAAATGAAAAAAAAAAAGAAGCTTTTGTTAAAAGATGACATCTTCCTTGCCCCTCACCTGTAAATAGAACCAGGGCATGAATCACCAAGATGGCATAATACAAAAGGCCATAGTAAATAGTGAATTTGGGGTGCTTTCTTGTTCTAAAAAATATTGAGTTATTTAGTAGAATATGTTTTACAGCTGTACATCCCCCTTTTGATGTATTTAATCATCTTATATAACTGTTAGCAGACCTTTCTAATTAATAATTTAAAAAATCCAAAACCAAAAAAACGAACAAACAAACAAATAAACAAAAAGAACACAGTAGAAGCTAGGTTTGATGGTACACTCTCAGATCCTAGCACTTGGAAGCAAGACTGAGACATGCGGATATGTGTGAGTTTGAGGTCAGCCTAGTCTACATAGTGAGTTCCAAGACAGAGGTAACCAGTAAGACAGTGCCACCTTCCTCCCAAAACTACAAAACCCAATAAGGAGGTCAGTGTGATAAAAAACATTTTAAGTCGTCTCAATGCCATTTTCCGTGCTATCTGGAAACAACTCTAATTCTTACAGTCTAGCAGCCCCATTGTCAGCCAGCTATTCCTCCAGAAGACATCGTTCCTATTTAGTGTGGCTTTTGTCAGGGCTGAGACACTCGCACCCTTTTAATGCCTTTAGTTCTTTTCTGGTGACATCTTCAGTTCTTACTCTGATTTCTTGCTTCTCCTAGTCTCCATGACCCCTGACAACTGCGGTCTAATCCATACTGTCTATGACGTCTTCCATTCTACCATCTACTGCAGACTTCCTTTCTCTGTCTATGCTTGTTTTGTTTTTCTGTGCTAGGTTTTCATGCTTCCTCCAAGGCAACATCTAGTTTGTGTCATAAAAATCCTGTAGAGCATACACTAGACATTAGACAGAGTGAACTAGGCCACCTGATAGGCGGTGGTTGGCCTGCAAAAGAGTCTTTGGGTCAGGAATGATTGTTGACCCAGGGGTTGTGAAATTCTCATTGGTGACCTGTGCATAGACAGCGTCTCAGAAGAGATCTATGAGCACAAGTGAACACCTTTTCTACTCTCTTACTCAGTTGTCCTTTTCTTAATTATTTTAATTGATACCTAATATCTGTGCATCTTTATGGGATACACTATTGTAATTGAGGCCTGCACACAATATGTAATAATTGAATGAAGGGAATTTGTACTTTCCAGCTCTTCAATCGTTTTTATGTGTTGAGATTTTTGTTTCCATTTTGCATTTGTTTTGAAATGTATCAGGTTCTGTAACTCATAGTTACTCCACTGCACTCCAAAAAGAGCTGTTTCCTTCTTGCGTGATCATCATCCAACTTCTCTCTGCCTGCCTTTCAATCTCTAGTGACCACAAGTCTAGTCCAGTCTTTTAGGAGACTGAAGTAATGAATAAGAATTTCTCAGGGGTAGTCAAACTGTGGTGGCTTAATCTACTATCAAATGAATGAGGGTCACCCTGAGAGCACCTTCTAACAATTCTAGGCACATCCTAAACCGCTCAAAGATCAGCATCTAACATTCTAACAAAACCTAAGCATGTTTGTATTCTCTTGACTTTTTGTTTCCAAATTTGGTTTTGCATGACCATGTTTCTCTAGTTTCCTTTCCTCACTAGCAGAAGGAAAAAATATCTGAAAAACCATTCTTTGATGTGGCAGAAACTCAGATCTGTCTATCCTTACTGCAGTAATAATAATGCTGATAACACCCTTCTTTTATGGCACACGTGTGCTTTTAACACTTCGGTTTTGTGGGAAGTGACTTTATGACATGAGTAAGTTGGAAATTGACCACTATCTGCAGGGGTGGAAAGAAGCCCATTTCCTTGATTACTTCAGTCTTTGGATTCCAGTGTTTTTTACATCTTGTCATATGGAACCAATAGCACGACAGATTTCAAAAAGGCACGTCCTAATGCAAGCTGAGATTCTCTGAGTCCTTGAGCTTTCTAATAGCACATTATGGAGCTATTAAATCAAGATGTATGTTTCATTCTTCCCTTGGTGATTTATAGTTCTTAACTTGGTGATATGAATATAATTGATATATAACATACAGAGGTTCAAATTATGCCCATGCAAGTTCTGATGAATGGATGGCAATCCTGATGTTGCCTGGACCCTGTGAGGTCGCTGATGGCCAGAGTTGATCTGATTACTACTTCTATGACTACTGACACCGACTCACATTTATGTAATGCTTGCCATGTGCAGCATGTGATGAAACTACCTCAGAAGGATTATTGTTCTCAATATTGGGTACTTTGCAGTGGATCCTGCCTTTGAATGCAGCAAATGGGGCTCCACAGACACAGGATCTCTGAATGCCACCTTGATCTTGGAAGAGATAGGAAAGCAACAGTCACTTAGAGCTAGCAAAGTGGGATTAGGGAGCTCAACCAAAGGCTCTTATTATAGTCCCACTTTGCAATAGTTTCTAAGGAACAGCCAGCAGTCACATACTTCTTACAAATATTCAGAGTGTGGCAGCAGCAGCTTCCATAGAACTGAGGGACCCTGTCCATTCATCCTGGGTGAAAGGTTTACTTAGAAGTGGAGAGAGAGAGAGAGAGAGAGAGAGAGAGAGAGAGAGAGAGAGAGAGAGATAGATTTATTTTGGATTTGTGTGCATGTATACACACATGTCAAAACGTATGTGTGGATGTCAGAGGATAACTTGTAGAAATCAGTTTTCTTGTCCCATCATGTGGTTTGGGGGTAAGCTTGGGTTATTAGGCTTGTCAGTAAGGGATTTTAAACTCTGAGCTATCTCATTGTCCTTCTTTCCTCTTTGTGAAGATGCTATGTTAATTGTATAAATTTACAGGGCACACTGTGATCATTTGATTTATGTATACAGTGTAGAAAGCCCCAATCTGAATATTTAATATTTCTACTTCTTTAAACATTTTTTCATGTATTTTTCTTAATGTAGTTTTAGTTAGCACATAAAATAATGGATTCCATTGTGATGTATAGTGACATACATATAGGACATGTATATCACTATATACTCTCCTACACCCATTACCCTCTTTTGTCCCCATTTTGCCTGACACTGTCACTCTTCTTCATCCAAATAGTATCCCCTTGGCTTCCATGTACACTTCTATCATACACACCGTGGATATACTGGCTTTCATGAACTTTTCTATCATATACACTAAGTATATTCATGTGTAGGTGTGGTTACATATAGTTAAATATAGTTTCTGCATATGAACAAAACCATGTGGTATTTACCTCCCTCCATTATTGACCCTTCCTTCTGTTAAGTTCATCCTCTCAGATTTTTAAATATTATATCATAGTTACATATATTTACAGGACACAGTCAAGCACATATTTTCTAATTCCAATGCTCTTTATGATGTAGCTATATAGCTGTATGCAAAAGGGTTTCCATGCACCTGCACATATTCAATAGTATGTAGTGTTATTTTTGGAGGGGTTTCTGTTTTGTTTCAGTAGAATACAATTCACTGCCAAGAATCATATCTTCCTCGGTATTCTAGAAATTCCTTTTTCAGTTCATGGCAAAGATTCACCTGTCTGAGCCATGTGTGCTGCATGCCTGACATAGTGATGGAATAGCCACAGAGGCCCCTGTTTGAATGAGGGAGACCCCAAGTTCTGATTTGACCCTGAGCTGAGCTCAGTTTCTTACCCTCACTGTGGGATTTCAAATAAATATTATTGTTTTTCATAATAACATTTATTAAGCATCTATGTGGTTTCCAATACTGACGGAGCGCTCTCGAAGGGGGAAGCACATTGCACAAAAGTGTTTAGGAAGCTGTGCAGGGTCACACAGCTATTCCCAGGCCAGCAGTGAGCCTGGATATTGTGCTGACTGTAAAGTGCTCTCCGCCTCCCTGAAGAAAGCAGCTGTCAGATCCTCTGGGGCTGGGGTTTGTTTTCATGGATTGGGTGATTCGTGTGTCAAACTGCATATTTGCCTCTTGTTCAGATTTTGTCTGTGAAGAAACTCTTTTTGGAATCCAAATCACAGTTCTGCTCAGTTAGGTCACATAAATACTAAAATTCAAGCACACTAGTAACCAGTACATATTGAACTGCTCTTTCTACACCCAGGTTTCTACTAATTGTTCACTGACAGCCCTGTGTATAATGGGGGCTTCAGGTGGTACAAAAAGGACTACAGCTCTGTACAGATAATCAGAATCCAAAGCAAGACATCAGAGGTACACAAGAAATGTAAAGAACTATAGGGGAATGCTGCTCACAGTAGGTGATTAGAAATATCACTGTTTTCAGCTTGATTTAAATACCCAGGAACCAAAATAAGAATTTCACATCAGCTACTTTCCACATTTATGGAAGAACCTAGAGCTGTATGTAGCCTTCCTTCTCTACCTAAGTCTGAAGCAGTATAAAACAGATAAAATGGCGAGCAATGATTCTTATTATTGATAAAGACCTTGTTACCAGAGCCAATTTCCCACATAGAAAAGTCCACTTCAGAGAAGTTGGAATGCACAAAGCATTAGACAGTGCATTAGCCACCTCCCTACTCTTCAACACACACACAACAGATCCAGTCGTCAAGATTCCCATGGCCTGGATTTTCTAAACTTACCCCCACCTTCCAAAAATTGTGGAATAGTAGGTGTGGCTTCGGAATAAGCTTAACATACCAGATGTTTCTGATTGGATGTAACATATCAAAATGTCTTCCTTGATCTCTGTGAATAGGTGTGAATAGACCTGATGTCTCCTCCATCTCTAAGGAAAGCAGAGAGAGAGGCCCAAGCTTTTGGAGAAGACCTTTAACTGGAGAGGAGGTGTGGATAGTGGACTTCTTAGAGTTCTCATCCTGCATTCATTGGTTTGCCTATTAAATGCACGATGTCACAGATCTGGCTTTTACTTTAGGAAAGGACAGCACCAATGTCATCAGCCCTTCCTATAAGCGTGAGGTCCTGCACTCCTGTTGAGAAGCAGCATAGATTTTATTTCAGACATCTTTAAAATGGTTCAGAATAGATCTTTATTTGAATGTACTTTAATGCTATATTGTCCTAAAGGTCAGAGAGCTTTACCTATTTTTGTCCCAAATTGCTTTCATCCATGTATAAAATAGAGTCTGTTAAGGTTTCTGAGCCATTTAGATGTGCCAATATTAACATTCATAAACGTGCTTGAGTAACAAAGTACAAACACAATAAGAGAATAGAAGAATTCAAATTTCAGTCTAAAATGCTCTCTTATTATCAACAATCTTAGAAGTAATTAAAGCTCTCAAATTAATTCCTCTTGCTAAAGATTCAAAAGTCTCACGTTTGAAGTATTATAAACAATATGAAATATCATGCTGTGATGGGTCTAAAATAATTTAAACTTGTCCTTGATTGATTTCTTATTCTGTTCTCAACTGCATTCCAATTTACAGGTCAGTGGGGGCAGGCGGGATGTGTGCAGCTGGAATTCTGCAAGCAGCTAGTGCCTGGGCAGGACCAGCTCTCTCTGGAGTAAATAGAGTTTCTTCAGGGCCTCTGGAGCTGAGGATTGCAGCATCTCAGAAGCAATTACACTATTAGTCAGACCTGCCAACTCATACAGGAGAATGTCTCCAGGGAGAGTGAGTAAGTTAGATGTTCATTGGTGTATCCAAACTAAGAGCCTGAAATAAAGAGCTCTGTGGAGAACAGATACAGTTTCAGTTCACAGTTTCAGAAGGTTGACTTTATCACAACAGGGATGATGCTAAAGAGCATAGTGGTCCTTCAACAGAGGAATGGATACAGAAAATGTGGTTCATCTACACAATGGAGGACTACTCACCTATTAAAAACAATGACTTCATGAAATTCTTAAGCGAATGGATGGAACTAGAAAACATCATCCTGAGTGAGGTAACCCAATCACAGAAAAACACACATGATATGCACCCATTTTTAAGTGGATATTAGCTCAAAAAATTTGCAATACCCAAGATTCAATTTACAGACTAATGATGCTCAAGAAGAAGAAAGACCAAAGCGTGAATGCTTCAGAACTTTTTAGAAGGGGAACAAAATACTCACAGGAGAAAATACAGAGACAAAGTGTGGAGCAGAGACTGAAGGAAAAGTCATCCAGAGACTGCCACACATGGGGATCCATGCCACATGCAGTCACCAAACCCAGTCACTACTGGGGATGCCAAGAGGTGCATACTGACAGGAGCCTGATATAGCTGTCTCCTGAGAGGCTCTGCCAGAGCCTGACAAATACAGAGGCAGATGCTCACAGCCAACCATTGGACTGAGAGCAGGGTACCAATGGAGGAGTTAGAGAAAGGATCGAAGTAGCTCAGTGAGTTTACAATCCCATAGGAAGAACATCAATATCAACCAACCAGATACCCCAGAACTTCCGGGGACAAAACCACCAACCAATGAGTACACATGGAGGGACCCATGACTCTGTCAACATATGTAGCAGAGGATGGCCTTGTCAGGCATCAATGGGAGGAGAGGCCCTTGGTCCTGTGAAGGCTCAATGCCCCAGTGTAGGGTAATGCCAGGGCAGGGAAGCAGGAGGAAGTGGGTGGGGAAGGAACCTCATGGAGGCGGGAGGTCAGGAGATGGGATAGGGGGTTTTCAGAGGGGAACCAGGAAGGGGGATAACATTTGAAGTATAGATAAAGAAAATATGCAATAAAATGGAAAAAAGAAAGATAAAAAAGATCATAATAGTTTGTGTAATAGAGTCAGGAACAACTAAAGGCAGGTGCCTGTACTTAGCTAGCTTGTTTTTTTTTTTTTTCCACATCTGATCTGAAAATGCTATTTAAAAAAATAAAAGTAAAAACTGGTCCTTGAGGGTTGAGTATAATAATAGTGTTTAAAGCAGTGTGGTCAGGAAAGTCAAGGATGAAGAAGAATTTCTGTGAAGAGCCCTTAGAGATAAGTCAAGAACTATCTGTGCACATCCCTAGGAAATTTGTTGTAGGTAGAGTCCATCCAGAGCAAGAGCCTGAAACAATGTGGGGAACACATAAACTGCGGATTGAAGTGCTCATCAAGGAACACACCAGGAGATGGAGCTGAGGAGGGGGAAGAAAGGGTGGAACTGCTCTAGCAGGGGGCTGTTCCTGCTCGTTTGTTGCTGTAAAAGCACTTGAAAGCATGGGTTGGAAAAAGTTTATTTGGCTTAAGCAATTCTGGGGTGTAGTCCAACATTCTAGGAAGTCACAGAGGTAAGTGCTTAAGACAGCTGGTCCCATCATGTCAGCAGTGGGAAGCAGAGAGAAATATAGACACCCAGCTTGCTTAGACTTCCTGACTAGAGAACAGTGCTCCCTAATGGTGGACTGAGTCTCCCCACCCATCAATAACTGTGACAATCCCCAGACAAGCTTGATGAAGACGAGCACCAGCTGTACTTCTAGGTGATTTTAAGATGTGGGCAAATTGATATTTTGAAACTAACGAAGTTTCTTTTTGAAGACCATCTTTTAGTCTTAAGGGAAACAGGAAAGAATGAGAATTTGCCATAGCACAAATCTGTGGATGTCCTTGACTATGCAATGATTGTGGAAGCTGGGTCTGGTCTTGACCTAACAACACTTTATTTATATTGAGTACAGCTCAATTCTGTTATGTTAAAGTCCAATTCCATGACACTATAGCCAGCTTCTTCTAGAGTCTAGGCAATATATGTTTTTGACCACAACTATACACTCTGCTTTGAATATTCTCTACTGGTCCTTCTGGGCATCTGGTCCTAAACCTCTCGATGTTTCCTGCAGCTCTTGTTCTCTGTCAGAAATTCTCAGCTTGCTTCACTGTGGACTTGATATGTGTGCTGGGACATTCTGGCTTTCATTGGAAGAATTATTCTGAATTTGGCCTCAGAGCTGATACATCTCTGCATCAGAGGAGAGATTCATCAGGATTCCACACTTTGGAGCTACTCTCCTCCTGCCAGTTGCTCTATTCAGAGGGGGGTTCGTCTGAAAGGTTAACTCTTTCCTGTTTTACAACTTTCCTGTCTTTGGGATCTTATATTTATACTCATTTCCCCCTGGGTTCTAAGACCTTAGCCCTTTCTGATGGAAGTGTTTCTTTCTCAGTGAAAATACCTCACTTGCTTGTTGTAATTCTCAGAACATAGTAGGGGCCACCTAGACTCAGACCTGTATCTTAGGCCCCTCAGTGGAGCCGTCTACAATTTGTACAGATTCTGGAACTAACTCTGGAGTGCTACATAGATATTATTGCAGATCAGCAAATCTCAGAAAAATTCAGCCTTTCCAGTCAACAATGAGTTCTTATTGTCTTGGTCATCCCACAAGACTAATTGGGACTGTGACCCTTGGGTGGATATTAGTCTATAAAAGCATTTCCCCTAATTTGATAAACTCTAAAGTAAAAATTTAGAAGAAGATGGTTCAGAAAGAAATTTTCCTATATACAATCTCCTGAAGTACAAAGAAGCAATAATTTTACTGTCTTCTGAGCAGCCAAGACTTATTTTATGGAACTGGATTCATGAAGAGCTGGCAGTGGTCCATATAGCATTGTGAGTGTTAGAATTTGCACTTGATCTTTCTAGACACTTGAGCTTGTGAAAAAAAAGGACGCCTTATGCCAGCTTAATCCCATTAAGGCTTAACAGTATTATTACCCCATTGAAGAATTAAGCTTAAAATGGACCCGACAAAAAGAAAACTTGTAAAATGTGATAGAACTGAAGGATGTACAGGGTATTTAAATTTTTTTTTGGCACCATTCTTTCTTGTCACTTCACATTGATTCTTTTTGTGGCACTTAGTGACCCATTTTGACCAAGTCAATGTTGGACTCTCTATGTGTAAAGTTTAGCAGTCATAAATGCTATACTCAGATTACTTCAATGCTTTTTTTAGATGCCTTCAATCTAACATAATTTTGCCAAGTTTCTTTTTTAGTTGTTTTTATTTTACATTTAAATGTTTTTCTCCTTTCCTGGTCCCCCTCTCTGGAGTTCTTCACCCCCTTACCCCCCTCCACTTTGCTTTGAGAAGGTGTTTCCTTGCCCACACACCCACTCACCCCCACCACCCCTGCATCTGTTCCTTGGGACATCAAATCTCTACAAGAAGTAGGTGTATCTTTTCCCACTGAGGCCAGACAAGGCTACATATTTGCCAGGGACCACAGACCTGTCCATATATACTCTTTGGTTGGTGACTTAGTCTCTGGGAGTTCCCAGTAGTCTGGGTTAGTGGATACTGTTGATTTTCTATGGGGTTGCAATCCCTGTCAGCTCCTTCAATTCTTCCCCTAGCTCTTCCACAGGGGTCCACAGCCTCAGTCCAGTGGTTGGCTATAAGTATCTATATCTATCCCAGTCAGCTGCTGGACAGCCTCTCAGAGGACAGCCATGCTAGGCTCTTGTCTGCAAGCACAACATGGCATCAGTAATACTGTCAGGGTTTGGTGCCTCCTCACGGAATGGATACAAAATTGGGCTAGTCACTAGATGACATTTCTTTCAATCTCTCCTTAAAGCAGCCTATATAAAGATGATAGAGGTTCTTAAAGAGGAAATTGTTAAATCCCTTAAAGAAATCCAGGAAAACACAACCAAATAGTGTAAGGAAATGAGTAAACCATTCAAGACCAGAAAATGAAATAGAAACAATAAGAAAAATTCAAAACTGAGGAAATTATTGAAAGGAAAAATTTATTAATTCAAACAGGAACCAGAGAATCAAGAGTTAGCAATGAAGCACAGGAGATAGAAGAAACACTCTCCAGTGATGAAGACAGCATAGAAGAAATGGATACATTAGTCAAAAAAAAGTTAAGTCTTAAAACTGACAAAAATCATCCAGGAAATCTTGGAGATTATGAAAAGAACAAATCTAAGAATAATAAGAATAGACAAATGAGGAGAGAACCAGAAACAATTTTCAACCTCCCAGAAGGAAAATTTTCTAACCTTAAGTAGGAGATGGCCATAAAGTTACAAGAATCATACAAAACACCAAAGATTGGACCAGAAAAGAAAGTCCTCTTGACACATAATAATCCAAACACTAAATATATAGAACAAAAAATATTAAAAGCTGCAAGGGGAAATGACCAAGTAACATATAAAGACAGGCTGATTAGAATTACACATGACTTTTTAATGGAGCCTGGTAGTCCTAGACAGATGTGCTGGAGACTCTAAGAGAGCACAAATGCCATCCTAGAATACTACATCTAGCAAAACTTTCAGTTACCAAAAATGGAGAAAACAAGATAGTCCATGATAAAGCCAAATATAAGCAAGTTTTATTTATACATTTAGCCCTACAGAAGGTACAAGAGGGAAAACTTCAACTTAACCAATTAACTGTACCCATGATATGACTGAATAACCTGAGACCAGAAAAATTTAAAAAATGGAAGCACACACACACACACACACACTACTACCACCACCACCAACAACAACAACAATAACAAGAACAACAACAACTACAACTATAGTATTACAAAAAAATTAAGCATTTGTCATTGAAATCTTTCAATATCAATGGTCACAATAAATTCCTAATAAAATTCCCTAATAAATTCTCTAATAAAAGTCACAGACCATCAAAATGGATGTGGAAACAGTATTCATCTATCTACTAGAGAGAGAGAGAGAGAGAGAGAGAGAGAGAGAGAGAGAGAGAGAGAGAGAGATACAAAGATACCAACAATCCCTATATAACTCAAAGTAAAGGAAAAACTTGGGCCCAAGAAGCATGCCAAAAGTGATTTCATTTCGGTTCTTAATATCTATGCTTCAAGCACAAGGGCACAAAGTTTGTAAAAGAAACATGACCACAGTTTACTTCACATATTGACCCTCACAAACTGATAACAGGAGACTTCAATACCCATCTCTCATCCACAGACATGTATCCCAACAAAAGCTAAACAGAGAAATTCTGGAGCTAACTGACATTGTGAACCAAATGGAGCCAACAGGTATTTACAGAACACTTCACCCAAACTCAAGAGTATAACTTTTTTTTGGCACCTAAGGAAAATGTCTTCAAAGCTGACCACATATTAGGACACAAAGCAAGCCTCAACAGGTGCAATAGTTGAAATAATTCCCTGCATCCTATCAAACTCCTTGGCTTAAAGCTGGATATCAGCAATAACAAAAGAAATTTACAAAACTTATGGAAACTGAACAACCTGGTTTTGAATGAAAAGTGAGTACAGAAACTAAAATAGAAATTAAGGACTTCCAAGAATTGGATAAAAATTAATGCACAAAACATATCCAAAGTTGTGGGACACAGTGGAGGTGTTTCCAAGAGGTAAGCTGATAGCATTAAGTGCCTAATTAAAAAATTGCAGAGATCTCAGAGGTGTGACTTAAAAGCACACCTCAATGCACAGGAATGAAAAGAAGTGACATAGAAGAGGAATAAACAGCAAGACAGTCTCAGAACTGAAGTTGATAAAATAGAAACAAAGAGAAGGACACAAAGAATTAATTTATAAAAACACTGGTTCTTTGAGAAGATCAATAAGATTGACAAACCCTTATCCAAATTAACTAAAAGGCAGCTGGAGAATATTCAAATTAACAAAATCAAAAATGAAAATGTAAAGGGGGGACATTAACAACAAACACCGAGGAAATCTAGAGAATCAGAACAGAAATACTTTAAATATGTGTACTCCACCAAATTGGAAAATATAAAAGAAATGGATAATTTTCTTGATACATGCCACCTGCCATATTGCTGGCCCAAGAGTACCATTCTGAGGTCTTTAGACATACCTCTGGAACAACATACCAAAAAAGGTCTTGATATGACTGTCTTGGAGAACTGGGTATGGGGAACAGGGTCAAGTGACCTGGGACTTTAATCTTCACTGCCTTCTATTTGATACATGTGCAACTTATTAAAAGTAACAATAATGCTAAAAATTCAATTATAAAATAAATACATGATGTGTAAGATGTTTGTCTACTGCAGAGAGAATTTTGTAATTTTATCTCTTAGGGAACGGATATACTTGACTTTCAGTTTCATAAAAATGTAATCCTTGGGCCAGGAAGATGACTCAGTGGCTAACATTGCTTGTCACCAGCTCAGATGAGCTAAGTTTAATCTCTACAACCCGCAAGACAGAAAGAAAAACAATTTCTATAATTTGTCTTCTGATCTCCATATGTGTGCTAAGGGATGTAAACACACTACACCTCACACCCCCCCACACTACAACACATAATAAATAATAATAATGGCATACACAGTGTAAAAAATTAGTGTGTTCCTTTAATCAATAAGGATTTTTGACTTTTTTTTTTTTTCATAAGTGGATAGAAACAATACTTAAAGGGATAAAATCAAAGAAAATAGTTAATTAAAATTGAAGATGTGCCTAAAGTTTTCTTTTAAAGAGAAAGGCACCTGGTGTTTGTCTCGTAGGGGAGATATGTATTTAGTGGTTTTTTAGAACCAACACACAGATGCTGGCCTCTGACAGCCTAGGGAAGAGTGAAAGCGGGAGGAAGAGGGTTAGTGATTGATTTAGTCCTCAGTGCGAGCACACCTGAAGCTGGGCTGAGGCGAGTGCTGGAGACAGGAGGGCTGGTAAGAACCTTAAGTAACAGCAGTAATTATTACTTAGGAAAAGAAGGAAATTTTCAATCTCTTTGTTCATGTATTTGCATGGAATAAGATGTTGCTTGTGGAACATGTAAAGCTAAACACGTAACGTGTATACTCCGCCTTGGGTTGTGTTCTCACCGTAGAACACAAGGCTGTGTGAAGCAATGAAGGCCTGAGTTCGGGTCTCCAGCGGTCATGTAATGAGCATGTCCTACCTGTAATCTCGGTGCTACAGAAATGGGGACAACGGGCTCTCTGGAGCTTACTGGCCAGAAAGTCTTGCCTAATTATCGAGCTGCAGGTTAAGAAAGAGATCTAAAATTCAGGTAGAAAGTGATAGATGAAGACTCAGACATTGTCTACTGATGTCCATAGACATGCACACGTGTATACATATATACGAGTACAGCCATATTCACACCACGTACCCATCCCCCCACTCCCCCACCCCCTCCACACATACAAAGTAACCAATTAAAGACGATAATTCACCTTCCCCAGCACCACCCACTGGAGTCTGTTTCCATGACTCATAGAAGTGCCTATGAATCACCTGAAGAATTTGGACAAATATCCACTGGAGGTGACCCAGGTATTAGTATTTCAAAATATTTCAGTGATTTCCATATGGGAATGAGGCAGAAACCCACGTGGTTTGGTTATGTGGTTGGGTCCATTCACCCTGTGAGACTAAGAAGTACTTTCAGAATTCCACAAGAAAGTGATCTCTGATATAATGTAGAATTTAAAGACAGCCCAGAGCTGTGGTATCCTGATCCATGAACAGTAAATCCACAAGGGGAAAATCGACATTTCGTCAACACAACCATGAGGACAGAGGCATAGCACAGGCCATATTTGCTTCCTGCTAAATATGTAAATGCAAACTGTTCAGTCTAGAAATTACTCATATGTGTGTTTTCAGAGATCATGGTTTAGTATTAGATAACCAACTGCTCTGATTTGCTTTTAAACATGTTTCCTTCTGTTACAAGTCCGGGCTAAAATCACAGAGCAAACTGTCTATATGTAAAAGTGCCCCTGGCCCATACATATACAGCCACCCAATTAGACAAGATGGATGAAGCAAAGAAGTGCAGGCCGACAGGAGCCGGATGTAGATCTCTCCTGAGAGACACAGCCAGAATACAGCAAATGCAGAGGTGAATGCCAGCAACAAACCACTGAACTGAGAATAGGACCCCCGTTGAAGGAATCAGAGAAAGAACTGGAAGAGCTTGAAGGGGCGAGACCCCTTATAAACAACAATGCCAAGCAACCAGAGCTTCCAGGGACTAAGCCACTACCCAAAGACTATACATGGACTGACCCTGGACTCTGACCTCATAGATAGCAATGAATATCCTAGTAAGATCACCAGTGGAAGGGGAAGCCCTGGGTCCTGCTAAGACTGAACCCCCAGTGAACGTGATTGTTGGGGGGGGTGGCAAGGGGGGGAGGATGGGGAGGGGAACACCCATAAATAAGGGGAGGGGTAGGGGTTAGGGGGATGTTTGCCCGGAAACCGGGAAAGGGAATAACACTCGAAATGTAAATAAGAAATACTCAAGTTAATAATAATAATAAAGGGCTGGGGATTTAGCTCAGTGGTAGAGTGCTTACCTAGGAAGCGCAAGGCCCTGGGTTCGGTCCCCAGCTCCGAAAAAAAAAGAACAAAAAAAAATAATAATAATAAAAAAAAAAAGTGCCCCTGGTTTCCTTGGGCCACAGTTTCTAGGACAAGTGACTATCCCTGTTCGATCATTCTTAGCTATGTTCTAAAGAAAGGAAGGAAAAGGTTTGAGCTTGGAGCCTAGAGGGGAGAAAATTACAAGTGAACCATTCACACATTCAAGAAGATTCCGTGGGTGGTCAGCTAGAGGAAATCCGGACTCTAATTATCAGAGGTTTGGCTGAGAAAAATATTGGCATAGTTCTAATTAGGTTAGCACTGAATATTGATTTAGCAAAAGCCTGCTATCTGATTGTATTGGCAGCTAAGGTAGGGGGATACAAGCCTGGAGGAAGGGCAGTGTAAAGCGTCCTACGTCCTCTTATTCCATAACACACACTTAATGGTTAAGGTGTCACATCTGGAAAATCAAAGAAAATGTCAAAATGGTAAAAACTCAAAGTGTTTAAAATATTTGTGTCTGATAAAATAGAATGCTGATGGGGACAGAGGAGCCGGGGATGTGCTGTTGTTTTGATTTTTATAAGCCATACATGTGTTAGTTTGTTACAAAGTAGTAACAAACTAACACATCTCATTTACTTTAATAAAAGGATGCAGACTATTTAATTTGATCTTTAATTGATAGCACTAATTTTCCTCATACACCAGGATGAGATTGGGAAAAAGACATTTGACTTCATGCTTCTGAACTGTCCAAAAAGTCCCACATCTCTACTGAAAATAGAGAAAACAATATAAAAACGAAAATAATATAAAAGTAAGAGTGATGATAGAAGAACATATATTCTCAGGATAGGTTTGACTGTAAAGGGCTCGACTAGTCCCTGAACAACATAGATAACATGTCTGGAGAAAACATAACTTTGGAGCACTGAAGATTAAAAAAATAAAGGTCTTAATAAATGGGCAGGAATCTAGCTAAGGGGTGGATTGTACACAGAAGGTACAAGGTCCTGGATTTGATCCTGTCCATTAATAAATATCAGTAAACAGTACTGAAGGCTGCCAAAGAAAGCGAAAAGGTAAAGATCAGAGTCTGACAGCTGTGTTTCTCAACCGTCACACTGCTTCTAAGAAAATCATAGAGGAACATTTTTGACACTAAGGAAAACCATGAAACCAATTCCTTTATCTGGCCAAATGATTTATTTAAAGAAAACAAACTATCTTCAGAAAATATTTACCTGAGGACTTAATCAACAGAGGAAACACGCCAATAAAATGAAGAAAAGATCACACAAAGAAAGTGGAGAACACAAAAGAGAGAATGACCCAAGAAACAAATAAAGATACAGATGTTAAAAGAACAAGACCGAAACCTTGTCAGACTCCATAATGTCACTGACAAGCACAGAGAAGAGGTGGAGGAGTCCCATTCTGTACATTTGATAGCTACATGTGGCTTTCACAAGTGCCATACGACATCTGCTAAAAATACATAAATAGCAATCAATAAGCCCCCAGTTACAGTGAGATGACGTAATAATGTCATTAGCAATTTTTTGACAGTTAGTTAAATATAGAAGCTGAATGCCCACTAAGTAATCCTAATTCTATATTTTTATTTGCATATCACGAAAAAAGAGAATAAGTGTCTTTCCTCCAAAATAACATGGAAGATTCATACACACATGGCATAATAATAAAGGCATACAATTTTTTTCCCCAGAGCTGAAAATATATAAGTACATTTATGGTAATAAAATTAAAATTTGTGAACTATGAATAGTGAAAAAAATCCCACTGTTTGCTTTGAGACTTAAGATATTTTAGTTTATAAATAAAAGTACAAATGATAAACTTGCTAGACACAGTAAACAAGCGTGACATATTGACAAGTGTAGAGCGCAGATGTTGTAGTGGTCAAAGGAGAATTTACAACCACAAAATTAAATATCATGAAGCAATAGTGACAAATACGTTGAGTGATTTAATCTAACATCTTAAGAAAGAATAACCCAGTAAACTTGGGAAAGTGGAGAAAAAGACACTTAAAAACATATACTCACTAAAGAACCATAACTAACAATGAAAAAATCACTTAATTGCATCTATGGCTATATTATCTTTTTTTTTTGGAGCTATATTATCTTGAGTATGCCCAATCTCATCTAATTACTTATTTGGAAATAATATTAAAGCAGCCATTTTATAAATGTAGTTAAGAATAAGAGGAAAGCTGAAACACCATTAGAAAAGTGGAAGACTTTTAATTTAAAATTTAAGTGTAATTCATTAAATGTTAGAATGTTACAATACGATGTAAGAGTACTTTTTAGAAGTGTGTAAAGTGAACGCTTTCCTTTAGGAAAATGTAAATTTTTCTAGGGAGATGTAAATTACATACCAAATTTCAGAAAAAGTGATAAATGATACAACTGTAACATAGCAGAATGAAAAAAAGGGAGTGAAAATGTTGAGGAGCTGGGGTTTAGCTCAGTGGCAGACTGCTTGCCTAACATGGATAAGCTCTTGGCTTCAAGCCCTAGAACTGAAAAAATAACTGGCCTTTTAGGAAATTGGTAGGAAGAATTGACACATTTACGTGTGATTGCTCTCAACCTTTGGGAAACAGCTTAACTTACTTTGTAGATTTCGTAAAAGAGGGAGCAGTGAGATGGCTCTGCATGTGAAAGTGACTGACATCAGGCCTGGCCAAGTTTTTGTTGTTGCTTTGTTTGTTTTAATTCACTTTACTTGCTGGTCATAGCTCCCCCTCCTCACAGTCCCACCTCACAAGTCCCTCCCCGCAGTACCCTTTGCCCTACTCCTCAGAGAAGAGGTCCCCACCCCTGCTCCCCAGTGGATACCACCTGGCACATCGAGTCAAGGCAGGACTAGGCACATCCTTTCCCAATAAGGCCAGACAGGGGAAAGGGATTCAAAAGCAGGCAACAGAGTCAGAGACAGCCCCAGATCCACGTTTTTGGAGAACCACATGAAGACCAAGCTGCACATCTCCTACATATGTGTAAGAGGGCCTGGGGTCCTTCCTATGCATGCTCTTTAGTTGGTGGTTAAGTCTCTGTGAGTCCCCAAGGGCCCAGGTTAGTTTACTGTGTAGATCTTCTTGTGGTATCCTTGACCCTTCCTTGTCCCCCGACCCATCCCCCCACTCTCTCACAAGACTCCTGAGCTCCTTCTCTTGTTTGGGTGTGGCATCTGTTTCTATCACTGCAGGATGAAGCCTCTCCTCTCAGAGGACTCTGCGAGCATATGAGAGCATCACTAATAGTGGCAGGAGTTGGCTCTCTCCCATGGGATGAGTTTGGCCAGTCATGGGTTGCCCACTACCTCAATCTCTGTTCCATTTTTATCACTCATCATAGGCTGGGAAATTTGGGGTTAAAGGCTTTGTGGGTGGGTGGCCATCTGTGTTTGATTCCCAGCAAAGAACTGACTTCAGCGAGTTTTCCTCTGACCTCCATGCAGGTGCCATGCATGGGACTGTGTACCCTACCCCACCATGAATGCACACATATGCAGGTAAATGATACCTTGATTAAAAAAGAAGCTTGGTAAAGAAAAGAGTAGAAAAAAGAGAATATAGAGAAATTTCTCACAAATATAAAACACAAATGTTTAAATATCAGCAGGTATTATTAATTCAACACAACTTCATATTGGAAGAATAAAGCATATGGCTTAGCAAAGATATGCTAAGAATGTAAGAAATGACTCAATACAAAGAAAATTTCAACAATGTAATTACTCCCTAATGGACTGAGTGCTCTTTCTTTCATCTCAATAGAGACTAAAAACTGATAAAATTCAATCATCCTTAAAACATAAACACATTTAATCATGTAGAAATACAATGGATTTTCAAATTAAAATTTAAAGAGCAGGTCATATAAATCTAGAGTACATATCAGACCTAAGTGAAAGATTAGAATTTCACCTCATTAAGCTGGGCAAGAACGTATGTCTACGTTTACTGAGGCTCTAAGGGTTGCACTGTGATCTTAACCACTGCACTAAAACAAAGGAAGAAACACCAGACACTTACAGATTGCAAAGGAAAAGTTATCATTTACAGCAAAATGATTTTTACACAAAAATTCCAAGAGAAACAACTGTCAACTCTAAAACTAATGAGGTCATCAGGCACAGTGATTAAACATAGGATTTATAGAAAAGTAACGAGTTTAAAACATTCGACAAACTGAATTTCCAAATGAATGCAAATTCACACATTAGCATTCGATGAGGTCCTAAGGTGATTGATGGCCACATATAAACAACCAATTTACTCTCTGACTTTGGAGACCTTTATTCCAAAGCACAACTAAATCTTTAAAAGGCATTTAAACACTGAAAACATTAAATTTTATATGAATAACCCACTTAATGTAGCTGCTGTGGACTTGGATGGCCCAGCAAGCTAGTGTTTAACCACACCGGACTAATATAAAGATACAAGCTAAAGATACGTATTTTAAAAATCTGTAAGGAAACACTTTATCAGACTGACAATATTTGCTTTGCCATTGAGCTGGAATTGGAGCAAGGAACATGTGGATTTTATTTCAGTTGTATGAAAGAGATATCATATCACATCATAAATGACAAGTTACGTTCTGAAAACTTGCATTCTTTAGTTATCTAGATCTGAAAAGAATGCCATGCTGGATGTGTGACTTTATACGGTAGGAACTGCTACATGTAACAAAATGTTTTCCACAACCTATAACTCACTACTACACAAGTATTCTATTAAAAAAGAAGAAAAGTATAACACTTTAGAAAGTTAACTAAAATGATATATTTATAGTACCACATTATGCTCATTATCAAAATCCAAGTTCTCTGGAATGATGTAATGAAAATGTGTGCTGAGTGCTTCCGTCATGCCTCCTCCCTGTAGCCACATGCCTCTTCTCACACTGAATGCCATTTCTATTCCAGTCCATATCTACTGCGATGGGTTTTGGACTTACACGTATTTTTTTATTTATTTGCTTATTTATTTATTTTTATTTTTATTTTGGGATGATTTGTGTATTTACATTTTGAATGTTATCCCCTTTCCCCCCAACCCCATACCCCCTTCCTCTGCTTCTATGAGGAAGCTTCCACTCCCACACACCCACTCCCACCTCAACACCCTGGAATCCCCCTACACTGGAGACACGAGCCTTCAAAGAGCCAAGGGCCTCTCCTCCTATTGATGCTGGACAATGCCATCCTCTGCTATATATGCATCTGGAGCCATGGTCTCTCCATGTGTATGCATTGGTTGGTGGTTTAGTCCCTGGGAGCTCTGGTGGGGTCTGGTTGGTTGATATTGTTGTTCTTCCTTTGGGGTTGCAAATACCTTCAGCTCCTTCAATCCTTTCTCTAAATCCTCCATTGGGTTCCCCATGCTCAGTGCAATGGTTAGCTGCAAGCATTCTCATCTGTATCAGTAAGGCTCTGGCAGAGCCTCTCAGGAGACATCCATATCAGGCTCCTGTCAGCAAGTACTTCTTGGCTTCAGAAATAGTGACTGGGTTTGGTGGGTGTATATGGAATGGATCCTAAGGTGGGGCAGTCTCTGGATGACTTTTTCTTCAGTCCCTGCTCCACTCTCTGTCCCTGTATTTCCTCCCGTGAGTATTTTGTTTTCCCTTCTAAGAAGGACTGAAACATCCACATTTTGGTCTTCCTTATTCTTGAGCTTCATATAATCTATAAATGTTTTCCTAGATATTCCGAGTTTTTGGGCTAATATCCATTTATCAGTGAGTGCATACCATGTGTGTTCTTTTGTGATTGGGTTATTTCACTTAGGATGATATTTTCTAGTTCCATCCATTTGCCTAAAAATTTCATGAAGTCATTGTGTTTAATAGCTGACTAGTATTCCATTTTGTAAATGTACCACAATTTCTGTATCCATTCCTCTGTTGAAGGACATCTATTTTCTTCCCAGCTTCTGGCTATTATAAATAAGGCTGCTATACACATAGTGGAGCATGTGTCCTTGTTGTATGTTGGAGTATCTTTTGGGTGTATGCCCAGCAGGTGTATAGCTGGGTCCTCAGGTAGTGTCATGTCTGATTTTCTGAGGAACCACCAGACTGATTTCCAAAGTGTTTGTACCTCCAACAATGGAGAAATGTTTCTCTCCATATCCTTGCCAGCATCTGTTTTCACCTGAGTTTTTGATCTTAGCCATTTTGACTGGTGTTAGATGGAATCTCAGGGTTGTTTTGATTTGCATTACCCTGATGACTAAAGATGGTGAACATTTCTTTAGGTGTTTCTCAGCTATTCAGTACTCCTCACTTGAGAATTCTTTGTTTAGCTCTGCACCCCATTTTTAATAGGATTATTTGATTCTCTGGAATCTAACTTTTTGAGTTCTTTGTATATCTTGGATATTAGCCCTCTATTGGATGCAGGATTAGTAAAAATCTTTTCCCAATCTGTGGGTTGCTGTTTTGTCCTATTGACAGTGTCCTTTGCCTTACAGAAGCTTTGCAGTTTTATGAGATCCCATTTGCCAATTCTTGATCTTAGAGCATAAGCCATTGGTGTTCTGTTCAGGAAATTTTCCCTTGTACCTATGTGTTCAGGCTCTCTCCCACTTTCTCTTCTATTAGTTTCAGTGTATCTGGTTTTATATGGAGGTCTTTGATTCACTTGGACTTGAGCTTTGTACAAGGAGATAAGAATGGATTAATTTGCATTCTTCTACATGCTGACCTCCAGTTGAACCAGCACAATTTCTTGAAAATGCTGTCTTTTTTCCCATTGGATAGTTTTAACTCCTTTGTCACAGATCAGGTGCCCATAGGTGTGTGGGTTCATTTCTGGGTCTTCCATTCTATTCCATTGATCTACCTGCCTGCTTCTGTACCATTACCATGCATTTTAAAAAATCGTGACTGCTCTGTAATACTGCTCGAGGTCAGGAATGGTGATTCTCCCAGAAGTTCTTTTATTGTTGAGAATAGTTTTTGTTATCCTCGGTTTTTTTTGCTTTTCCAAATGAATTTGTAAATTGTTCTTTCTAACTCTACGAAGAATTGAATTGGAATTTTGATGGGGATTGCATTTGTAGAATCCTTTTGGCAAGATGACCATTTTTACTACATTAATCTTGCCAATCCATGAGCATGGAGATCTTACCATCTTCTGAGATCTTCTTTGGTTTCTTTCTTCAAAAACTTAAAGTTCTTATACAGAACTTTCACTTGCTTGGTTAGTCACACCAAGGTATTTTGTATTATTTGTGGCTATTGTGAAGGGTATCCTTTCCCTAATCTCTTTCTCAGCCTGTTTATCCTTTGAGTAGAGGAAGGTTACTGATTTGTTTGAGTTAATTTTATATCCAGCCACTTTGCTGAAGTTGTTTATCAGCTGTAGGAGTTCTCTGGTGGAATTTTTGGAGTCATGAGTATACTATCATGGCATCTGCATACCCCTATCATGCTTACACAAACTAGACACAGCTATACATATCCTGTAGCTTGTCTTTCCCTTAATAATAGCTAAGTACATGGTTCTGCAGGAACATATATATACCCTTCCCATTTTTATAAGCCTGCTAAACTATTTTATCATGGCTGCTATACAAATTATTTATTAAAAAGTGGGATAATATTAACCTCAAGATACATTCTTTTTTTTATTCGACATATTTCTTTATTTACATTTCAAATGTTATTCCCTTTCCCAGTTTCCTGTCCATAAGCCCCTTATCCCCTTCCCCTCCCTCTCCCCCATAAGGGTGTCCCCCCCCAACCACCACCCTCCAACATTTCCCTGCCCTGGGGATACAACCTTGGCAGTACCAGGGGCTCTTCCTTCCACTGGTGCCCAACAAGGGCATCCTATGCTATATATGCAGTTGAAGTCATGGGTCAGTCCATGTATAGTTTTTGGGTAGTGATTTAGTCCCTGGAAGGTCTAGTTGGTTGGCATTTCAACATACATTCTTTTGCAACACATATGTTCTTGTACTTCTTAAATATTATATAATATTAATGACTTCTTAGAAAATTACCTCAGTACAAAATTTAAACCCCTTTTTAAGTAAAAATTTTTAAAACTACAAAACTAATAACACAAACAGTAATTGCAACTATTTTTCAAAGAGAAAAATTTTAACATTTACAATTTTAACTTTTATGTATATCTTTTTTGGAACATGTAGCATGTGCTGATAAACTTTGAGTAGTTTGATTAATCCGAGGTGAGTAAATTCATATATCCATTAACTTGTTTGATGACTATATGTTGGTTCGTATGCATTGAAAGCACCTAAAACATTTTGTTCTCACATTTTCATTAACAACATTTTTAAGCTATATTCCTTGGGCTAAATATCAATATCTAGATTTCTTTGTTCTGTATAATGATAGCTGTATACTTTTTGATGTCCATTGCCCACTCTCCCTTCTCCAATCTGTTAATTACTATTCTTCATCTATTTCTATGCATTCAAGTTGTTTTAGATTCCATACCTAAGTGAAACACTGTAGCATTTTAAAGGAGCAAGATACAAATTCAACATATAAAAGTTCATCACATTTCTTTTGACTGAACAATGACTTGTTTGGACAAGAAATCAAGAAAATAAATCTCATTTATGATAACATCAGAAGTGTAAACTGTCTAAGAATTGTAAATGTGAATATGTCTTTTATTTCTTTAGATGAACTGATAAGGTGAGAGTCTTAGCCAAGGGTTACAAATACATGGCTTGGGCCGAGCCCAGACCATTTCTAACTACCCCTAAGGCTAGGCCTGGAAATTTCTAGCCTCTATGCATTATACTTTTCTGCAAGCCCAGACCTTGAAGACTTCAACTTCCAGCCTCCGTCTGCTAACCTAAGCCTAAAATGTTTCAGCCTCTGAGATTTACTACTGAATAAATTTACTCTTCATAGCTCCTTCTGAACTTGGTTGGCTGGTTCAACTCAGGTGCTCTGGCTCAAGCTCCTCTCCAAGATCATTGATTCAAACTGGTTTTCTTGACTTATGACTTAATTTCTCTGCTTGGAAAGGTGGCTTCTAAACTCCATGATCTGAACTGTTCTGAACTCAACTGCTCTGCTCTGCTCTGCTTTGCTCTGAGCACAACCGTTCTGAACTGAATTGCGCACAATGGAATGTCATTGTCTCTCCCTCACTACTCTTTAAGTAGCTTCTCTTTCCTGTCCTCATGAAAACTGAGCATATCCTCTCTCTGACTCATTCTGTCAAATCATTTTCTGATTTATCACATTGTCTGCCCCTTAATTAGACTTCATTGTTTGGGATTAAATGTGTGTATTATAGTCATGTCTATATTCCAACCAAAGGGATTAAAGATGTGTGGTGTGTCTGCATTCCAGCCAGATCATATCTTTGGATGTGATCCCTTTCCAGAGCAGCAGTGTTACAGGATTAAAATTCCTCTATAAGGAACAGATATAATTAAGAAGATTATTTGCATATTGCAAACTATAGCTGATGGAGGAAATTGAAGTACATTAAATAAATGGAAAGATACCCCACACTTGTGGAATCTCACAAGATGCCAAATAACCACGAGAAGACAACTAAAGTCAGGAAGATCACACTTTCTAATTTCAAACTATATCACAAAACTACAGTAATCAAAACAACATGGCATTGGTTGAACGAGTTACCCAGACCAACAAATCAGAATGAAACATCCGGTTACTACTCAGGAATTTAAAATGAACCAGTTTTTGACAAGGTTACCAACAAAACACGATGGGGAAAAGGTAGTCTTTTCCATAAATGGTGTTGGGACAGTTGGGTACCCTGATGTAGATGAACGGAGCTAGAGTGTGTCTTCCATCATATCTAACTTTCAAGTTGGAATGGATTAAAAACCTAAACACAAGACTTGACACCGTACATCTACTGGAAGAAAATACATGGGAAGGCTTCTTGCATTTTTGAATCTAGCAGTGCAAATTGTACCCCAAACTCAGTCAACAGAAACAAATGGTTTGATACTAAAACAGTTCTGTACCATAAAGGAAATAATCAATAACATGACAAAGCAGCCCCTGGCTTTCGAGAAAATATTTGGAAATAATGCATTCAATGAGAGTTCAAAACCAAAATATTTGATGAGCTCATCAGCAAGCAAATAAATACAATTTTCAAAAAGGAAACCCAGATAGCCCAATTAAACAAGAGCAAAGGGCAGGATACTTTTCTGAAAAGATATAAAGGTAGGCAACATATTTATTTCATTCATCACAGGTGAACAGCAAGCAAATCCATGCAGAGGGGAATTATCCTTCTGCTTGGTAGATACCAAAAGAAAATGAGATTGAAATTACATGAAGATAGCTGTACCTCCCTGTTCACTTGTTCATTGACTCTCCACTCATCAGGCTGTGGAAAGACTCTGAGTGTTCATCAGTGAGTCAATGGATAAAGAATCCTTAGTACTATACATAATAGAATAATCTCCAGCCTTTTAGCGAGTCATTTATTATGGTCATGTGTAATAGTACAAAGAAAACAATAGGACATTGTACTAAAACTCACTGGATAATTTATTTCCCTATTAAACATTCAACCTTTAGACATTCTTTAATTCTTGATGCACTGGACATTTTTATAGTTGGTAGTTGGAGGGCAAACTAAATCACACAGATAGAGAAATTAGTGATATGTTTTGGAATTAAGGTACTGTTATTGCAGGAATTTTGGCAACAGGTAAACAAATGCCAGGAAAAAAAATCCTCAAAATGTAAGGCCACATGTGTTTATATAAAAAGCATGTTTGCTTTTGTACTTTAGGAGAATGGTGTGAAAATGTTGATAATATGCTTTCAGTGTTGTATGTAGGGTGAAAGTGACATCCTGAAATACATCACTTTGTCTGCTTTAGTCTTTGGGATACAAATTGAGACCGAGTTTAGGCCCAAAATGTAAGTTCCCCTATGTGCCCTGACGAGTGTGAGTACTAATGTGAAATGCTAACCTATTCTGTCTTGGTTTAAGAATACTGATTAGGGTAAATCAGAATCCATGGTACAATATCATTACAATGTTACCATGTAAAACTCATGCTTATTTTGCTGGCAGAGCTTCTGCTCTATCCTTGACCTTTCATGCTGTTGATTCAGTCCTAATGATTCCACACTTTTGATTTGGGGGTCCTCTTCTAAGTGTGGGATATTATTTTCCAGACTTTCTTTCCTTTGCTGCTTCTTGGCCCTGGATCCTACCTCAAAGCTTGGGTAAAATACCAACCTGTTCACATGGTCTGAGAGGCTCCATCCTTCTATCTCAGAATGGGGCAGCGATCTCACCATTCCTTAGCTCATGGGGGAATGTCTTGCAGCTGTCTGAGGAGCATAGATCATTAGCGATTTTGGCAGGATTCTTTTGGAAGCACGATGCTAAAGATGAAAGGTCAGCTTTATTTAACTGATGAAAACAATGAGCAGCAGATTAAGCTAGTTTTCTGGTAAACAGTGCCATTACTTTCCAGTAAATAGTGTCAAGATGCCTTGATGAATAACATACACGGAGATAAAGAGGAGCAACTCTCAGTGATGGAAAATTAGGTATCTCCATAAACTCAAATGTGCCTTCAGTTTTCTTCTCGATATGATCTGTTCCCTAAAGCATTCACCAACAGGTCATTTGGTTGTTCTCATGGAAAAAATGAAGTATGTCCTGTTGAAGACACAGCCTACAGAGTTGGGCCAGTTTAAGGACTCTCCTTTTCATCTGCCTCAAGTGTGAAGACACCAAAGCAGAGTCGTGTGTTCCGTGCTACTCCTGGGCTGCCCACCCAGCTGTGGAAGCTCAGAGATGCGATGGAATGCAGGAAGCGAAGAGCCGGCCTAATAAAAATTGAATGCAGCATACCAACCCGCCAGCATCCTTCAGTGCAAGACGGAAGACATAGTTTTAGCTTGCTCGTGTGCTGCATTTTTTAGAAACCCGTATTGACCATGTAGGCTGGGAGGCAGAGCCTTGAAGTTGAGCCAAACAGATGCATCATTGCCTGCTGTTGAGGGCAAGAGCCCCTCCACGCCTGCGCATTGCTATAGCAATGAGAGGCTCAGGGTAGGTGATAAAGGAACATGACTTCTTCCAAGGTGTTCACGGGTGGGTAATTCTCTGTGGTAGTCTTGCTGCCATGAAAATAATGGTTATAATGCAATAGGCAGACTGCTTGACTTTTTTTTTTAAAGAGAATAATTACATTAAGTTCTCATAGTAGCTATCAGGCTCAAAGAGGATAAGTCAATGTGTCTAATATTGGAAGTCACGTGGCTAGTGTTGAAATTGGGCTTTCAATTCACAGACCACACTGTGATCCTATCTAATGTCACTAAATTATTTCCCAGTGCCCTCAAGCAACAATTGTCAAACTTTTGCGATTTTTGTGGCAGTTGATTTTTTTTTTTTTGAAACCATCCTAACTCCCCCTAAAGGCTGCATGTTGAAAATAAATTAAAGAGAAAAAACTTGAACCAATTAAGCATGTTTTTCCCCATCTATATTTAGCCTTTGCAACACCCCTGCAGATATTTGGAGACACCCTGCTGAGTGCCGAGGCAGATAGAAGTGCACTGGTCCATGACCTTGAACGAATGAATTCCCTCAGCACTTACAATGCTTAGGTTTTCCAAAGATTCTGATGCCTGAAAGAAAGTGAGAGGGAGCCAGCAGGCCAGGGAGCCAGCCAGGATGAGGGGAGCACAGCTGCTCACTTGTGCCTGCCTATTGCTTCAGATGTGAAGGGAAAAATCTTTTGAATCTATCACTGAGAGAAAAAAAAAGGACCTTTTTGGACACTGACTCAGAACTCTTGGCCTTGTTTTTGTTGAAACGATATATTGTTTTACAAGCAGCTCTGAGCTCCAAGCCCACATTCCTGCTCACACCACGATTATTATTTCATGGTTTCCACGTCATCTCTGTGGCTCTATGCAAAAACGTTAAAAAAAAAATCTAGATAGATGTGTGAGCACATGTATGCACATTTGTGGCAGCAGAGAATCGGGGTCGTTCTGGTGAGATGATGTCACAGGAGAACACTAAGAAAACACCCAGGCCACTCAGGTTTTCTTCTGAGTATGGCCAGCATAGCAGATATAGTCAGAGCACCGTGCTTACAAGTGTAGCTGGCTTACGCAGCAGAAGCAGACCTTTCTGGTGAGATGGACTGGACAGACGGAGATCACCTGTGGATCGTTGGAGTAGCGTCCTGAAGGAGATCACAAGGCAGTGCTATCTCCATGAGTGAGACACCCCTGAAACACCCCCCCCAAAACACACACACACACACACACATACACACACACATACACACACACACACACACACACACACACACACACACACACACACGGACGCACATACTCCACAACAATGCTCTCAAGAGTTCTGCTCGTTTTTCTTTTCAGTGTCTGAAGCAACGATGGACAACAGGACCTAATGGCCTCATATTGCATGACACGCTGGTTTCGTTGAAGTCCCTCGATATAAAACTTAAATAAAAGTAAATCAGAGCGATGCGATCTGACACTCCAGGGGCACTTCTTACAGCATTAGCTGAAGCCCCACTGCACATCTCTGTAGTATTCTGGTTTATAAACACGGGCAGATCTATTCTCTGATTTGTCTCCTCTCAAATTCAGGTGAACACAAGCAGGCAATATCACCTTCATTTTCCATATGAGAAAAGTAAGACTAAGAAAAGTAAAGAGGGGCAGCAAAAGGCGTGGGGTTGGTTGATGTCCGACGTGTGGGAAATGGAGACCTTCTGCATCTCAGGGGCCTTTTGCCACTGTCAAGGTCTTCCTGATCTCATAGAGATGATAGGTGTGCAGTTGTATTCTCAGGCCATCATAGAAACATCTAAGTAATAATCACATCTAGGAGTTTTCTCTTAATTTTCTTTATATTTTAATATATTTAGACATGCACAGATGCATGTCAGTGTACTCATGCTGGAATTTCAACAAGCATGAAGACTTATTCTTTCCATAGAAGTATCTTTAGTCTTAGAGCTCCCATCTCCACTATGGAATAGTGTTAAAATAATGTTAGTTTATTGAGCATTTATTTATCTTGAAATATTTTGTCATTTGTTGTCATGTGAAGGTGAAATACCCCCCATAGGAAGCTGCTGCCCAGTTCGAGGCACTGTTAAGGAAGTTCCTAGATCCTTTCGGAGGCAGAGCCTCACTGGAGGAAGTGGGTCTGTTGGGGTAGGTTTTAGGCTTTATAGCCTGGCTTTACTTCCTATTGGCCTTTTGCTTCTTGAATGTTGATGCAGTGTCACCTACCTGATCTACTGCTTCTGTCACCATGGGTTTCTTCCTTGCCTTGAAGAACTCTATCCTTCTGAACCTGGGAGCCAAAATGAACCCTTTCTCTCTTAAATTGCTTTTCTTACCATATTTTATCTCAGCATAAGGAAAGGATGTTAAAACACCATGTAAGGGAAAATCTATATGCTTATGCACATCTATGTGTACATATACATGTCTGATATATGTGTGTGTGTGTGTGTGTGTATGAATATATGTGTGTGTGAATACATGTGCTTACAAATACACATACATACATACATGGATATATACAGTCTCATCTGTACACCCAGCCACATGTAAGTGGTAAAATATTATAGCCACTATTGGCTGGAGCCTTTTGTCATTTTCCAGAAAGATAAAATATATTCAGGTTATTTTTTTCACTTAAAAATGTATCTTAGAAGTCTCCCCATATAAATATACAAAGTGTGTGTTAAATCTTTTCTGTAGTGGCTACATGGATACACATTAGCCTGTGCCCTCGTACTAAATATTTAGGCAATTTCAAACTTCACTGTTACTCTTGTTATGTGAAGGCATATTAAAAGCCATTTTGAGTGCATGAGGTTTTGTTTTAGGATCAGTTCCGAGAAGTGGAATTATGAGGTTGAAGGGTTTACCTTTTTGACATGTTGGCAAACCACCCTCTGCAGAAGTTGAGCCAACTTGGTCCACTCATTAGCATGGTGTGGTGTGCTAATCTCTCCACATCTGGACTGACAAAAGGTGGTAGCAAATTTCTTAAAGATCTAGTATTCAGCTTTGTGAAATCTGGTTTCTCTCTCTGTGTGTGTGTGTGTGTGTGTGTGTGTGTGTGTGTGTGTGTGTGTATGTGTATGCCTGTTTATACAAAGCCACATGACAACCTTGGGTGGTGTTCCTCTGATGCCATTCTTCTTTTCTGAGATAAAATCTCTGTCATTTACCCAATCTGAATAAGGAGGATAGGTTGGCTGGCAGTGAGCCCCCAAAATGTGCATTCTGGGGTCAAACTCAACCCAAATGCTTGGATCTCATTGGTGACTTAACTGTTTCCTCAGCCTGCTCAATGTACTTTTAATTTATCTGTCTATAATTATGAGCAGAACTAAACATTTCCTCATGTTTTCTGAAAATGAAAGTTGTGTTTTCTTATGACCTTTTCCCTTGTTCGTTATTTCATTTAAAAATAATTGATTTCAAAAATAATTGATTTATAGGAATTATTTATATCTCATACAAATTAATCACTGATTTGTAACATTATACTTCCTTTTGACCATTTATTTCTTTAAAATATTTCTCTTCATGGTAGTTTTGCTTCATAGTTAAAAAGTTTGAATGTGAAATCTACCAACATTTCCCCTTGCACTTAAAAGTTCTCTCCATATAAAGTTTGTAAAGAATAAAGAATTTTTTCCTCTGGTAGAATTTTTACAGCTTTGATATTTACATTTAGATTTTTTTATCTTTCTAAAATTTCTTTTGAATGATACATATGTTCTAACCTAGCAGTTTGTTGTTGTTTTTGTTGTTGGTTTCCAGAGGGGTACGTCTTAATTCTCTTAAATAATTGAGATCCCGTCCCCTTCAAAAACGAAATTCTCCTATGTATTTGTATTTATTTTATTATTTTGCTTCCTATCATAGTGCAATGGTCTCACTTTATTTTCCTGACAATATCATGCCATTTTAATTTCTGAGCTACAGTGATATATTCGATATTTACTGTAACAATGAATTCCTCTGTCCAAAACACCTTGATGGCTTTGTCCGGTGTCCCACTCATTTATTGCCCTATAAGAAGGTTAGAATCAGCTTGTCTCACTCCAGAAAAAGAAGTGTTGCTATTTTTATTGGGATTATGTTTTATTTATAGACTAATTTAGTAGAAAATGCCATTTTTATGATGTTGTATATGACATTGCCATGTGTCCATCTTCTTTCTGGCCCTAGGGAATATTGAAAAATGTTTATTCAAAGAAAAAATAAAAGAGAGAGAGAGAGAGAGAGAGAGAGAGAGAGAGAGAGAGAGAGAGAGAGAATATGCCCTTTTCCCAGTGATTGTCTTTTTCTCTGGTATTGTGAACAGAGTCTCATCTTCCTTATTCCTCTTAGGCTACGTGAAATTTACTGCTTTTGTATTTTCAAAGAAACAACAGCAAAAGTAAGACAATAGGTTCTTTTTTCCTTATTTTACATGTTTAATTTCTTTGTTTTGTCAAAATTACTTTTGCTGATCCAAAATATTAAAATAAACAGTAGTTTCCACACCAGAAGTTTTGCTATTTTTCCTGTCAAAGGCCAATATTTATAATGCCTTACTAGGCAATACTTGGATGTTGTTGAGAGATTTTTATTAGGTAAGAGTGGTGTCATATCTCCTTTTTACTTACCAGTCATTTTCAATTAGCTCCTTAGGTCAAGAATGACTAGTTGAGGAGTTTACTTATTTATTATTCGCAGTTTTTTTAGTTTGCTGAATTTTAAGGGAAATAGCTTTCCATTAACCTTTCCATTTTTTTCTAGCATTGACTGTTTGGTCCATTTAGAAATGTGTTTAATTTGTTCCTTCTGTAGTCACCTATTTACTTGATAATCACAAACCCAAGAAAGTTAGCCACAGCAAGGTTTCTTGATTTCCTCACATATTTATTTATATAGATAAATATCCTTGCAGATGGCTCTTGGTTTTCCTGTATTTTAATTTCCCGTGTCCTTTATGGTTTCTTTTATAGCTTTTGGGTTAGGTTATTAAATCATTCGATGGTACTTTGGGGGGTTCACAAAGATTCATTATTTAAATTGCGGTTTAATGTTGAACATCTTTTATTTCATTGATCTAGGTATCCTAACTGAGGTTCTTTCGAAATGTTCGCCTCTTCCAGTCCACGGGTTCACCCTCCATCCCGTTCTTCTAGTTGATCTGTGGAGGAGCTACAAACCCGTGATGTGCAAGGTTTACCATGGTCTAGTTTTGCCAACTTACACATTTGTGCAATTTCATTTATACTTCAGGCTCTTGAGTTTCTCTAATTTGGGAGCTAGCTCAGACGTCTTTCTGCACCTTTATCAAGACTGTGAGCCTGCCGTACTCTCTCATCGGGAGGCCCATGGTCCAGTGTTTGGGGTTGGCAGCCCTTGCATCATTCGTGGAGGCTTCACCATGCTGATCATCCACTCCCACCATTTACTTCTCGCTTACTGTTACACTTCCTCTGTAAGGGGATGCCATTCTCTGCCTGCTGGCTGAGTGAGGAAAACCACATTCTATTTGATTTGCTAGTATCAAGAGAGGATGCCCAGTTAGCTTTTAAATCTGCATATAGTCATAATTCATTCATTTAAATACCTTTGTGAATTTCGATCAATGGTATTATCCTTTTGAAGTTTGAGTTTTTCTGCTTCTGGCAACGTGCATCTCTTGTAGCACCCCCTGGGTCATTCTGATACAGCGTTACTAGTCCTTGGTGGGTTACTTGCTTTCTAGTGAGGTGAGATGTTCCAGACTCATCTCGTTTGCTTTCTCTCCTTGGGACCACACAACCACCCCTAAAGCCATAGTTTCCTCTAGTGAGAAATTGCATTTCAATATCAGCACAATGAATAAAGCTTACATTCTCAAGTTCATAAGATAATTCCAATTAAATGTCAATAATAATATTTCCCAATGTAGTATTGCATTTACTGAGAACTAATTCTCAAGGACACACAGGATAATAGAATTAGAATATCCCTTAATTACTCATTTTCTTTGGCTAGCATTATATATTCAACATTCTCAGAATAGCTCTAATACCATGCCAATATAATTACTGAAAATATCTCAGAAATGCTTTTGCATATGTTTTAATATTATCTTTTATATCTGTGGATATAGCCTTTCTTTATGGATTTTATCCCTGGGACACTCATGGTATAAGCAACTGGATTTAATATTGTCTACCCAATTTTGTAATGAGCTCTTTTTGTTTTGATTTCTGAAACTATTTTTTCTATTAAATTTATAAGGAAGACTTCATGGAACAATGTTTTTGAATTCTTGCTTGCTGATAATAGTTACTTGTGATCCTTTCTCTTCTGGCACAAACTGTCACTGTCAAAAAAATCTGTTGATAATTTAATTTAATTTGCCTTTGTAAGTCCCTTGCTATTTTGGCCTGAAAGCACAGGAGATTTTTCACTTTGTTTCTCTAAAGTCCAGTAACTTAACTAGAATATTCCCATGTTTATCGCTCTGCGTCAGTCTCAGATATCTGATGTGTTCTTTCAGAATGAAAACACACACGTTTTCAGTTTTTAAAATTTTACCAAAGCTTTCTTGAATTATATAATTTACAGTTTTGTTACTTGTTTTTGATTAGATAAAAGGGTCCCCCTTAAAAGGCTCATGTACTGGTGTGGTGGTCCCTGATGCAACTTGTGTCCAATTGTGCTACTTTGAGGAATAATTGAATCATGGAGCCTCTGACTTCGTGAATGGATCCATCCATTGATACATTCAAACTTTGAGTAGGCTACTGGGAGGTGGTAGAATTGTGCAAAATGGAGTCTATATAGAGAAAGGAAGTCAGTAGGGGTATATCTTTCAAGGATATCTTTTCCTGGCCACTTCCTTCCTGTTTCTTCTCTCACTATTCCGGGCCACTGTGATGTAATCACTCTGCACTACTACATGTTTTGCTGCATGGTACTCAGCCTCTCCTCAGGAGGATGCCAATGGAGCAAAGCTACCACAGCCTGAAACACTGAGCCCAAGTCAGGGTTTAAACGTCTTTCCTCTGGTTTTGTCAGCAGGGGAAGTCTCAACTAAAGCAGGTCTACTGCTCTAGCTTTATTCCCCAGGTACCCGTTACCTATAGTTGTATGTAGCCTTCACTTAGCACTTTCGGTTTTTCTACAATAGTTCTTCATTCCATAATTTCTTTCCTAGTTAAAAAAAAAATATTCTGCTCTGTGGTAACCTTATCCTTTTCCTAGGGTGGTATTTGCCATGTTGATTTGGTCTTACATTGCTTTCAGTTTGTTTGTTTTTTTTCCTCCTGATAAGAGAGATTTACTTTCCCTTTTATATTTGTCCCCCAAAGGCTGCCATCTCATTTACGGTGTGCATGACTGTAATTTGTGTTAGACTTATGTAATCGTCTTACACGTTACTTAGGTTTCACTTGTTAAATGCTGCATGCCCCTAGCTCTTCCTTACAGCTTGTGCATCACATGTGATTTTCTTAATGATTATTTGCTTATTTGGAAATAATAAACCGTAATTATGTTTAAGATTTGAACACATACTCAGTATAAAGATTGCCAGAACCTCCCTACTCTAATGCCACCTAATTTTAAATTAATTCTCTCTCTTTCTCTTAAAACTCTGAGGGAGTAGGGGGAGCAAAGGAAAGGAAAAGCAATATGAGAAAAAGTAAAGAACAAAATAAGACAAAACTCACACACACACACACACACAGAAAGAGAGAGAGAGACAGAGAGACAGAGAGACAGAGAGACAGAGAGAGACAGAGAGAATGGATTTGGTTTGTGTTTGCAAACTGCTACTAGGCATGGGACCTGCTCTAGGTGGATATACCCAAAGATATACTCATGTTAGAAAACTGTTTTCTTTTTTCTTTCCCAGGAGCTGAAAATTGCAAACAGCTTCCTGCTTAGGGGTGGGACTTTGTGTCTATCCTCTAGCCCCAGTATTGAGATTTTGTCTAGTTTGAACCTGTGTGGGTGTTGTGCATTCCATAGACATCTCTGTAAGTTCATCTGTGTTTCACTCTTGTTTTCCGGAAGACCCTGTCCCCTTGCAGCTATCACCACCTCTCACTTTCATAGTCTCTTCTCTTCCTCTTCTACACAGATCCCTGGATTCCAGGGGGAGAAGTTTGATTAAGACATCCCACATAGGGCTGTGTGCCTCACTCTGCTGCATACGACCCAGTTGTGCATCTCTGTGTTAATTCCTGTCTACTGCAAGAGGACTCTTCTCTGATGAGGGTGGAGGGCTGATCTATCTATGGGTCTTGTGATAAGTTATCAGAAGTCATTTTATTGTCATATTGCTTAGGTGATTAATAGAAGGCTTTCTCTTAGGCCCATGATCTATCTAGTTTCAGGTTATTGGCTACTCTAGCAGCGCCAGATACAGGTTCATCTGATGGGAAGAGCCTTAAATTTATTTTTAAATCTAAAAGGTGGTGGTTACTCCAGTATCATTTGGGCTACTGTCAAAACAGTATATTTTGCAGGCACATTGCTGTTGTGGGTTGCAGAATTCGGAGCTTGTTAGAATGAAATGAGAAAGGTTGGCTTGGTCCTTGGAAGCTTTGTAGATGTGGCCAAGGAATTCAAACAGCCATTATAAACTAGAAGAGGCAAGAACCCCATTTCAGATTTTTGATCTCCAGAGCTGTATGATAAGCTTCTTTCCATGCTAATTAGTATTTATTGAGTGCCAGGCATTTTGTTTTATACTATGTAGTGTTTTATACTCTGATGAGGGTGGAGTGCTGGTCTATCTATGGGTATTGTGAAAGGTTATCTATGTAATGATGTGTTTTGATGGATTTCTTTGAAAAATTAGACGTCACTCTAGCATATAGTTCAGATATTTTAAATCATTTTGATTAATCTATGGTATACTTTTCATTTCTCTTAAGTCACGCCCATAGAATCATGTATACTACATATAATTTAGTTCTCCAAACATGAATGAATTTTGAAGGCCATATCCAATTCCCTCCAATACTCCTTATCCAAGTGGAAGCTACCTCCTCTCTGGATCTCCTTTATGAACTTCAAAAATTGTTGGTCTACTATGTTTAGGTATGTTTTTCTGTGGCCTCAAGCTGTTTCTCCTCATGTATGTGCATTATAACCACTTAACAAAGATTTAAAGGGCAATTGCCTAGTTCTCAGGCCCTCTCTTTGGGTACCTCCCTTATTTTCAATAATTTATCCCATTTAGAAACACAGTCCCATAAATCTTAAACACCAGAGTCATCCGCATTTGCATTCTGGCTGTATTTATTAACACTTACTGTCTGTGGGCTTAATGTTCTCTGAGTTTCAGTGCCTCTATTTAGCAATCGGTTTGAGTTTTAGGGCTCACTAGATTTGCCCCCCTTTTCTCAGGGTTTGGTACCATACAAACTGTTGGCAAATATCTAACAACAGTGATTTTTATTTGCTTCTCCTACCTTGTATTAGGAGGGCTGTTCCCATAGCAATTAATCACTTAAGGAGGAAAGTGTCTCAGAGTTACTATTTTATAAACTAGAAGGAATTTATGTTCTGACAGCTTATTAAAAGTGTATACTGTCTTTATACATGCATGTGCCTGTGTGTGTGTGTGTGTGTGTGTGTTGTGTGTGTGTGTGTGTGTGTTTGAGAAAGACAAAGAGAGAACTTTTGCTTAGCATGAATATTAGTTTGGCTTTCCCTAATATCTGGAGGTGAAATTAACATTGGGGCACTGGTACTTTATTTAGAAGATAGTTCTACACAGTGCTGTGGGTGAGCAAGACAGATCAGAAAGAAACACAGCCTAAATAGGAAATCTAGCTTCATTCCACTGCAATGACTGTGAAGCATGCAGAACCACGTGTCAGACTATTGGAGACGGGATTGCCTCTGAAGTCTTCCATGCTCACAGGGTGTATTCATTTCTGTATTGAACAAACTCCCAGGGCAACAGGGAAGGCCTTACAGTTGGAATGCATGGGAGACAAACAGAGGCTGAAGGTATGTGCCAGGGATACAGGAAGAACTAAAGGCACCAACTAGTGAACTAAGGAGCTACAGCAAGTACCAGTGGTATCTGTGACAGGGTAATACTGGAATCAGAACACAGTGTGTCATCAGGTCAAGACTACAAAAAAAAATCTCTGAATAGACTATAACCAAGGTTTGATGTTAACAGAGTTTCCTGTTGAAATTCGTAACCGTGGAGATGAAGGGATCCTATGGCAGGGCTATAAGTTTAATCATTTACACATTTGCCACCAGGGGACAACAAATGAAAAATACAGCAGAGCAAAGGTCTGGTGGTAGGTGGAGCACTCATTTGATACAGAGGGCAAGGATTCCCTCAGGGATCAGACTTCCTTTGGCTTGGATTCCATAGTCTCTTTTCCAACCATTTAATGCTCCATACCTCCTTATTTACCTCTAGAGTTCTGGTGTCTTTTTGTTCCATGCAACAGTGCTGTTAAGGATTCTTCAAGTGCAACATGACCTTAAGCCTCCAGCTTCAACCTAGCCAGCCAGATGCAGACTTACTGTCATCCTTGAAGACTTGACACTTATTAAAGGCCTACAGAGCACTAACAGGAAAGAGAATTTAACAACAAGCCGCTGCCCAAATTCCTCACCTCTGCTTCCTCCATGTAAGAGGATATATTTCCCCTCACATCTTCTGACTTTAAAGATACTGAGTCCAGCTTTATTGCCACTCAACAACTCTTCCTTTATAGTGCAATATCGTTTCCCTAGCATGTAAGACATTTTTCCACAATGCCCTGCCCCTATCAAAATCAAGTTGAGCCTTGATCTAGAGTTAACAGATGAAAGGTTTACTGATGAAACCTTACTGTGAGTCCTATTCATAATGGAATGACTCAAAAATGAAGAGAAATACCAGAGTATTTTGACACTAATGTTGAAACCTTACTCTGTATATAAAGACACACTACTGCCTGTGATAGAAAGAGAAATATTACTTACAGTTTGGGGGAATACCTTAAACATTAAGACATATTTCAGTACTTATTTTTTAACTTTTTGAAACTATAATATAGTTATAACACTTCTCTCTTTCCTTCCCTCCCTCTACACTCTCCCATAAACTCTTCCCTCCCTGTCCTTCTTGACATTCATAGCTTCCTTTTCACCAAGTGTTACCACATCATTATGTATTTTTACATACCTCTATACTCCTATTTATAACCCCTGAGTCCACATAATGTCACCATTTGGTACTGTCCAAGCAATTGGTATGTTCTTCTCAGGGGAAGACCGCTTTTCCTCCTTCCAGCTTTCCTCAGTTGCCTGTTGCTCTTTGTGTAGGATTAAGAGCTTATTGGCTTTCTGACATTGGTTTGTAATGTCCCTTGGTGCCATACTTGTTCAGCTCAAGTTTGAACAGTTGTATTGCTGAAACTTCATGGGTGCAGCTTATGATAGTACAAAGAGACATGAACTCACATGTCTCTGGTTCTTACAATTTTTTGTATCCTTTTCCTCAATGTTCCTTGAGCCTCGGGTGTAGGGGTACTTATGTATTCCTTGGGACTGAGCATTTTGATTGGTTGCGTTTTCCTGTAATAGTCTCGGTTCCAGAGAGGAGTCTCCATGATGAGGGCAAGGATTACACTCGTAAGTATAAAGACAAATGTTTATAAATTGTTGTTAGGGATTCTGCTGGTTCTGTAGATTAGAGGTTGTGAATTCTCTTCCTATTGCCAGGACTGCCCTACCACAGAGTAGCTAGGTGTCTAGTGCTAGGCCATAAGTCTAGAGTAGGCCATAAGTCCAATAGAAAACTAGTTACCACCACAGCATGTATGCCATACTGTTGCTTAATGTGATTCATATGCATCATAGCTGAATAGGACTGTTAAGTGACAGTCCTCTGTGGAAGCTTGCATGGTGACTCCTGGTTCCATGGAAGCGAGTCATCAGGAAGGAGGTCTTATGGTCTGTTCCAGCTCAGGGATCTGTGGGCTTCTTCTGAAATGCACAAACATACTGAGATTTTTGCCGGTTCTCCTGGAAAAGTCATTTCTCATTCTAGCTCTTCAGTTTAATAGCATGCTAGAAAATATGACTGACTGCCCAAGCCTTTTCTGTTCCTTTTGTCCTATTCTAACTTATGAAGAAGTTAATGCATATCCTATGGTATCCCTGTAAATCTACATACTTAGCAGAACATACCAGGTTATGAAATTATCCAGACCAACCTGTACTAAAGAAAAGTTCTAGGATACAAACTAAATTGAATTAGGGTGTTACACAGAGTGACTTGAGAACCTCACATCTAAACTGTAACTAATTGTTCTGAATGAGCAATGAACAAAAGCCAGCCCCAGAAAGAAGTGTGAAGCCATCTAAGACGTAAGACATGGAGCTTAAAATTTAAACATCTCAGAAACAGAGTGCAAGATAGAAGGAGAGAGGTTTGGGGTATCATGGAAGAGTCCTTTTTGATGGATAGTGGCCAACTGGGGTGACAGACAGAATCAGATAAGAGGAGTGATTTTCATTGGTTGGTTTAACTGAAACTAACTGATAGGCTCAGGTTTATCTTTTTTTTTCTTTATATTTTAGATGGACTACCCCATCCAGCTGTTAAGCAATTGGCAGATAAAACAGTGTTCTGTAATTTTCTATAGCCAACATACAACCCAGAACAACGTTTTGCTCACTATGTGCTTCCTAACTGATGAAAACCCCTTTAACCTATCAGGCATTTCATTCAGTCTGGCATAAATAACACTAAGTGCTAGTTCATGTAAACTACATTTGACAAATCGGTGTTAAATGTTTTATGATTTATTATACCTGGCAATATTTACTAAACCCATTTTAGCCTTTAAAAAGTAAATCAAGAACATATTTTCAGGAGGTGTTTGAATTTTAAATCACTTTCACCCACATGAAATAGTCTCATTTAATTTAATGAGAGTAGTCTCATTTCCATTAGGAAGTTCTCTTGTGTTTTACTACCTCAGTGCCCGAAATAGGGAGTCAAGTTTATATTCCAGTGAAGGTGCAGTGTTTTACCAAACCTGGGCTGCCTGTGTTATATTGAAAATTCCATCCCGCATTGATTACCAGCCTCCATAAACACATTATGAAGGCTTTTATGGTTACCAGTTCTTGAGAATTATTAGAAAATATAATGAAAAATATTTAATATTGCCATGTGATGACTCTTTATAGGGTTTTTTCCATTTTAATGAGGCGGTTAAGATGGCAAATGGTCACCTCTAGTTTCCCAGGATACTATAGTTACTGAGAAGCTAGAGGCAGCATGTCACTTTAAAGAGCCACCAAGCAGTCCTTGTTTGATGCTTTCCAGGTGGTTCAGTGTCAGGCAGAGTTATCTCTCAATCTCCAGTCCATTGGTTCTCAGGGTGACCAGTGAGGTCAGGCACACTTTTCCCATATCCAATATCTGAATATTGAAAACACAAGAAAATTGAAACTGGAGTGAGCCTTAGGGGCTGAAGATTGGTGTGTTAATGCCAGTGCTCACAAGTGTAGCACCCAGAGGTCTTGCAATAACAGATACTTTTTTTTTATTATGACCTTTCAAATAAAGATCTTTCTTGAGACTAGAGAATTCAGCAGAGAGTACTGAATATTCAAAGTCTTTTTGAAATAATTATGTTTACTTTGTAACTAATATGAGAAGATAAATAGTATGATAGGGTAAGGAGTCTTTATCCTACAAACTTTTAACTATTCCAGGCTAGAAACCATGTATCGCCTCAATGAAAAAATTTACAGAAATCAGGAACAGAGAGGTCGAATTTCTACCTGTGGTGGACTTCCAGGGTCAGCTTGGCTAGGCTAGACTACATTTTTCAGAATTCTCTCTACTGTGTGTTTTCAGTAAAGGTGGAGCAGAAGAGAGAGGTGTGAAACTCAGGGTAGAAAGGACAAACTAATTAGTAGTTTATCATGTCTTTGGTGGGCTATGTGTTCCCTTCAGTACTGAGACAGTAGTGGCTAGTCTGTACCGGCTTCAGCTTCTCTTAGTTCCTCCGAAGTTCACCAGATGCTGGTGGAGTTAGATTTATTTAACTCTGTGAAAGGCCCTGACTCTCTGTACTAGGAGTGAAAGAGATGGCAGGAAACAACACAAGTTTCAATCTATCTTGTGGGGCCATAGTTCATATTTGCATGTTTGTAGTTTCTTCCCTGCTCTTACCCATCTTCCCTGCTGTGTGTGTGTGTGTGTGTGTGTGTGTGTGTGTGTGTGTGTGTGTGTGTTGGTGACAAATATTAACTAAAACAAGAAGAGCAATCAACATATTGTCAATAGACAGTTGCCCCTGTCCATATCAGCAAGTTTTGCATTTGCAAAGTGATTTGGAAATTGCGTACTGAACATGAATGTGCACTTTTTCTTGGTACTTTCTTAACGCTAAAATATAACAACCAATTATGATTGTTTACATTATATTAACTATGATGAATAATGTATAAATGATTAAAAGTTTGTAGGAAGATACAAGTAGGCTGTATGCAAACACTATGCCTTTCCATATAAGTTACTTGGTACTTTACAAATTTTTGGATTTTTAGGGATGCCTTGGAACCAACGACTTCTAGGTGCTATCCATGTGTATAAATACACACACACACACACACACACACACACACACACACACACACACACACATGCTTTTCTGGGTTATTCTGGCTAATATTTAATCTCTATGTGTCATACTAGTATTGTAGTTTGGTCCAAAGACCCAAACATGTTTTTATTGCTCATGCTGTTGAAAACTATTTTTCATTTCAATTAAGGTGATACGTGTTAATTAAAGTGCCCTTGTAGTGGTTTTCTAGGCTCTCCCTTGAGAGACTCCCTTTAAAGACCCAAAGTTGTGAAATCTGGGAAGATTTCCAAGTCTCTCATTAACTTGCCCATTTTCTTCATCTCTATTTGTGTCTCTGTAGATGTCTACTGTATGTCTGCAGAAAGATTATGCTTGTGAGTGACTTCAGAAACATCTTTATTTCTTTATAGAGAAGAAATCTAGGAAGAGCTTTGAGTGACCAGTTCTGAGAAGTCGGTTTAGAAGATCAAAATGTTTTGTTTTGTATATGGAAAGTTGTCCCAATGATCTTGTGGTTACTTTTATCACTCTGCTTAAATATATGGGAAGCCAGATACAGTTAGACACAGAACTGTAGACACAGTGTCATGGACTGTCACTGCTTGTTACCTTTACCTTGTCACTCCAAATAAGGGGAATGATAGTTTGCTTTCAATTGCTGTGATTGAATCCAGAACCAAAAATAACTTGGGGTAGAAAGTGTATGTTTTATCTTGCAGGTTGTAGCCTACCATTAAGGGAAGACACAGCAGGAACCTGGAGGCAGAACTGAAGCATGGAGCATGGAGGAACCCTTGTTACTGGCTTGCTCCTTCTGGTTTTCTCAGTCAGGCTAACCTTCCTAGGGATAGCACCGCCCACGGTGGCCCATATCATTCCACATTTATTAGCAATTAAAAGCAATGCCTCACTGGTGTAGCCAAAGGTCAGTCTGATCTGTGCAATTCTGCAGTTGAGCCTCCTTCTTCCCAGGTGACTCTAATTTGTGTCAAATTGATTGTAGAAGCTGATTATGGCAGGGGCAAATTTGAAATCTGTTAATAGATGGCTTTATAAATAAATACACAAATGAACAATGATCCAGTTCTCTTGTCTCAGTCAACATTGCCCGAGTGATGACAATGTAGCAAAAGTGGCTTGTGTTAGTAGAGATTAATTTCAGCCATAGGAGCAGACCTGCTCTTTCTCATCAGCTGCCATCATGGCCGTCATCCTGGGGTTTGTAAAGTTTTTGGGATAGATATAAAAGCACAGAGAGCCCAGGATGAGTTGGACCTCCTTCACCAACAGTCAAGTTTCTGAGGATTTAAATCACCAAAGCTCACTTTTATAAAGTGCTGATTCAAGCTCAGTGCCAAGTACGTTACAGATACTTTCTCAATACAGTAACTCTTTAAGAAATGAATTGTTGTCCCCATATTTTAATTGAGAGTGCAGAAGAATGAAGGCTGAAATGTGTTATCTGTAGTCCCTGTCAGTAATGATTTCAAGCCACCAGGATTCGAACTGAGACCATTGGATGATGTGTCCGTACATGCAAACACATGCTGCGATGGAAACCAGAGGCAAGTCCACATACTGGGAAAGAGGGACTGCCATGCATTGCTGATGTGGAATGATGAAATAAAAGCTTGTTCTACTCCATCACATCCTATTAATGGTTACAGAGGAGACAGAGAAGGAACAGGACCTAGATATGTACCATTCCATCACAGCCATGGCAAGAAGTTTAAATGTACTTAGCATTGCTGCTTTTGTCGTTGCTGTGACAAAATGCCCAGCAGAGAGAACTTAGGGAAGGAAAGGTTTATTTGGGTTCGCATGGGATGGGAATGTAAGGTGGTGGGAGCGGCTGGTCTGAGAGCGGGGTGTCTTCTCACATGGCAGCCATACCCAGAGGCAGAGAAAATACTGAAAGCAGAAGTGGGTACAGCCTTCATGGTTTAGCCCTAGTGACCCAGCCAGTCCAAAGGTTCCACTGTCTCCTGAACCACTATTATCCAGGGACCAAGAGCTGAAACACTTGAGCCTGTGGAAGACATTTCATAGCCAAGTCACAGCAGCAGGTGAGTGGATGCCACATAGGTGTGGCCTGTGACTGCTGGTGGTCTTTGCCCAGAACAATGCTAACACACTAGTGTATTTCTCTGAAGTTTTAGGTAAAAAGTGGGGAAGTGACCTATGCACATTTTTTTCAGACTATTAAATTACAACTAAATTAGCAGATGGGAGTGAGAGAGGGTAGACACTGTCTACTCTTTTTAGCCAGAGAAGCAAGCAAACAAGCAAACAAACAAACAAAAAAAGCCAGATCCAGGTGATCCTAGTCAGATATGTGGAAAGCTGTGTTACCTACACAGAAAGTATATTTTCTGGTCCATGTTAAACTGTCAAGGCTTGTTCTGCTGAGTGGTCCAAGACACAGGCTGCTCCTGGGGCCCGGCTGGGCTCTGCTGGTTCTCATTAACATTCTTGCTGCCTTCTCATTGATAATGAAATAAAGCCAATAGGATAACTCCCATCTGACTTATAATTTATGGATTCCAGCATCAGCACTGTCCTTCAGACCTGTCATAACTGGTGAGATCGATTCAACGTCAATCCGTGTACCAGTTGGGATGCACAGATACACCAATTGTGCCGTCATGCTCTCCTCTACAGGCTGTTTTTCTTCACTCTTAAATGAATTCATTTACTCAAAAGATATATACTAAGTGTCTCTGTGTCAGCTTCTGGAGGTATGAGCTAGGGTAGCTTAACATATACACAGGAGACATATGGCTGTGAATAACCCATGGCTCAAATGTCTCTGGGAGAGACCGACAGCATCTCTGTCTACTGAAAAGGATTTCAGGAGAGTTTTTGTAGGAGAAGACAGAACTGTTTGGAAAGATACAAAGGAAAAAAGGCACAGGAAGCCAGCTTTGGAAACTTAAATGGCTTTCGTTACATTCACAGACTAGAGGCATATGTGTATGAATTACAGACAAGATGCCAAAAGGAATATTGACTGCCATGCTGAATAATTTTCATGATGTGGGAAGAAGGAGCCAAGGGATGACTTGAAGGAAGAAAGAAGCACAAGGAGGTTAGTATTTAGGACATTTTCTTGCTAACATTGCTGAGGACCAATGGGAGGATCCATACTCGGGAGAGGAGAAGAATGAGAAGGCTTTATCTAACAAAAGGAGGGGCTGCTGAGAATGGTGGTGCACAACTTTAATCCCAACATTAAGGAGGGGAAGGCAAGCAGTTTCTGTGAGTTCAAGGTCAGACTGGTCTATAGAAGGAGTTCCAGGCAGCACAGAGAAACCTTGTCTCAAAGGGGTGTGGCTAAGAAGGAGACTTAAATATGGATCTCAGAGAGGCAGGGGATAATTCCAGGCTGAGGGTGTTCTACCAGGGAATTGCAAGCCATTTTCAGGAGCTCTGTGAAGGTCAAGAGTATCATCTGTTGCAGACATACCTCAGAAGATGGCCAAGTGGCCATATGACTTGGCATTTGGGGGAAGATTAGCAACCTGGGTGTTCTTAGACTCAGTGAAAGACATCAAATATGGAAGCCAGTGGGATGTGTTGAAACATAAGCAGGAGATTAAAATGCTGCAAATTGGGATGGAGGCTAATGTGAAAGTGATGGCGATTACAAAGACAGATTCTTCTTTTCACTTTAAAAAAAATGAGCAAACAATAATACAAGAGGATTGTTCCGAGGTGGAGTGGAGTCAGCTCCTTGTGGTTCTGCTAATATTGGCTCCTTACATTTAAAGACATGCTTTCAAATTCAGAAGAATGGGCCAGCTGGACTCTGCCACCATGACAGTAACTATTTTTTGTCAAGGCCAACAGTTCCGAACATTTTTCTTCCTGTGTCCCTGCATCTCCCGCCTCCCGCATTGTTGAACTTTCCCCTAGTCTGCATGGCTAATGTTGTTGCCTTGACTTATCCCTGGAGACTGCTGTTGACAGCATCAGATGCCTCTGGCCCCAGATTTGGTTCTTTTTTACTTTGGTCCCTGAATTGTGTGCCTCTGCGAGGCTATCTTTGGTTCCAGTCATTCATGTTTACATGAATAATGCCAAGGTCTGAATCTCCCTCCCATCCATGATCTCCAAAAGCAAGGAAAGCTAAGAGAATAAGCTTCGAAGATACCCTGCCCAGATGGGATGATGGGAGGGTGGGTGAGTGGTGACTAATCTTGCTTCTGTCACCTATAGTTGTGAGACTTTAGACAAAAATTATTTACCTCTCTTTGTTTCAGTTTTCTTTGTCTGTGCTACATAAACAGTCTACATAAATAATAACAGAATCTACATATTTGCATTATTTTGAGGAATAGCTCTGTTAATATAGCCCTGAGGCTTAGAATGTGTTTGATAGTAAATCCTCCTGTTTGTACTTATAAATAGAGCAAGTTGCCCCGAGTCACAGAAAGCGTTTCTACCTTTTTGCTGCCCTCTGGTGGCTGGTGAACATATTTGGAGGACTTAAATTGACCCTTTGTGTGCTGGATATAATATAGAACTGGCAATGATGAGGATTAATGGCAATAAATATTTGGTTATTATTCAATTTAATGCTCATAGTAACCATACTGAGACTTATGGATTTCATTAGTTTTTTTGAACAGTAAGAATAGATGCTGAGAAAATAACTATACATGCAAGCTACACACATAATTACGTATCATATGAACTAACATGAATCTTATTTACAGCCAGGGTCTCGATTCGAAAGGAATAAAAACGTATTTGTTTAGTTTAAATTCAGTTCAGAGCATATTTTGATCGGGTTTTGTTTCAGCTCAATCGTTTCACAGAACACACAGTTTTGGCTTCAAATCACATAGTTTAGGTAGTTTCCTTTTCTTCCTCGTGAAGAGTTGGTTCAGTTCATGGTTTACTGAAGCATTTACATTTGAGTTTGGTCCTAGCTGAACACTGATGTGCAGTTAGGTTTGGTTCAAGTCCTTTTCGAATAGTCCAGTGAACGTTAAATTGATGGACACCTTCAGGAAATAGCCAATGCCTAACAAGAATGCACTGTGCCTGTTTCATCAAAACCATTTCCACAGCCCTCTTGTCTGAACCCGTACGATATCTGGTTCTCTTTAAGTTGGCTGTCCTGAGACAGAATAATAACGCAGCGCATAGTAGTGAGTGGTAGTTTTGCAACACTGACAAATGATCTCATTTTGCTGGACTGACTTCTAAACTTGAAAATTCATGAATTTCATCACACGCTCATTCCAAAGGCTTGCACCTCACAGATGGATGGAATCTGAGGGCCCCATGCTTCATGGGCTTGCCTTGTTTCTGTGTAAATGTGCAGTGTGTGATTTTGCTGTTTCAAATATTAATGATATCTCGCTGGTAAGTTATCCATACTTTGAGAAAGATTTTTTCTGAAATCTGAGGTTCAACATTCATTATATTTCAAATCTAAGAGAGTAGTGTCCTCTCAGGCTTAAATTCTCAGGCTGCAAATATAATACAATGTGTGGAAATGTGTTTATAGCTAAATTAGTTGGGACATCTCCATGTGACTGAGCAAAGGAAGCCTAAACTAAGATTCTCTTTGCACTTGGATTTGTTGGTGAGAACATCAAGAAATAGGAATTTGGAATCAGCATAGGATGAAGGAGACTCTTCAACAAGTCCTGATTGTCACAGCCACATGAGCCATCACCTCAGTACATGGGTACCAGAGTCTTCTCATTTAATAGTTGATTAACACAAATCTAGAAGACCAGAAACGAGAATTTAAGTGCACGTGACTCCAGCACAATCGTGGAACTAGTGTAGTGAATTTTTATGTAGTTGGGGATTGGGTTCAAATACAAATTAAGATCAAGGCAGAATATTCAGACACCAAACAGACTAATGAAAGTCAGGACATGTGCAGTGCCCTGGAGTCAAGAGATGTCAAGGGTCAGAACCTTTTCATGTAGATGAAAACCAGAGAGAGGAGGGAACTGGCTTAGTGATAAAAGAAGAAGAAAAAAGGACAAGACAAGTGGCTAGAAGAGCAACCCTAACTCAAAGCCATAAAGAACACTGACAAAGGCACCATCAATCTGTGCCCGGATCATCCACACAGAGAGCAACCAATCTACCACCAGGCTCTTTGTGCTAATTCTAGAACAGAACCTGTGAGCCCATCCATCCAGCCTGAGCTGCCATGCAGGCCAGGAGTAAGAGCTGTTTCACAGTATTCACAGAGCCCCAACCAGTTTGGTCACATGCCACTTAATCCAGTTCTCCACCTCACGGAGCTTCCTGTGTAGCTTCTCTGCTCAGAGGACCACATATGTACTTCTCCCCCACCTACCAACCCCCTTTTAAGGTGTGCACAGCTCCCAGCTTCTAGACAGAAACCCTTCTGTTACAGTGCAGT